>NC_084747.1:15208264-15225764 GCF_033978785.1 Entelurus aequoreus | reverse complement strand
CTGAACAATTAAATGGTTTTTCCCCTGTGTGTGTTCTCATATGTTGAGTCAAATTGCTCTTTCTCGTAAAACTTTTATCACAAACTGAGCACCTCAAATGTTTTTTACTGCTCTTCTTTTTAGGGCATTCAGAGTGTTTGTTGTCAGTGTGAGTCCTCATATCACCTTCACAGTCTGTATCGCTGCTCAAAGTTACTTCAACCTCATCTTCAGCCTCACTATCTGATAGTGGAGCTAAGAGGTTGTCTAGTTGTGGTTTCTCTTCATCATCTTCAGTCTTCACAGAGACAACAGTCAGTAGCAACTTGGTGAGATCAGCCTCCTGTGGTGCTAGAAGACACTCTCCCTCCTGAGTGATGCAGAGTTCCTCCTCTTCCTTTTTAATGTGAGGGGGCTGGGAAGCCTCCTGCTTCAAAGTGGAGCTGCCCTCCTTAGGCTGAAGGGGAAGTTCTTTACAGTCAGTTTTCCTACTCATAGGTTCTTCAACCTCGTCTTTCGCCTCACTATGTGATAGTGGAGTTAAGAGGTTGTCTACTTGTGGTTTCTCTTCATCATCTTCAGTCTTCACAGAGACAACAGTCAGTGGCAACTTGGTGAGATCAGCCTCCTGTGGTTCTAGAAGACACTCTCCCTCCTGAGTGATCCAGAGTTCCTCCTCTTCCTTTTTAATGCAGGGTGGTTGTGGAGTCTCCTGCTTCAAAGTGGAGCTCCCTCCTGACTGAGGGGGAAGTTCTTCTGGATGACCAATCAGCTGCTGGACGTCTGCAGGACACAAACAACAAAAACACACTTTAGTTCAGACATGATCCATGAGATGTTTCTCCTTGAACTCGCTACACACTTTCTTCTATGTACTGTATGTGTGTGTAGTGTTTCATGGCCATTCATTTAGTGCCTTGCAAGAATGATTACACAAAAATCACAAAAAAATACTACAATAGAGGGATGTAATGAAATGTTGTTACCAGAAATTTCAGGAAAATGTTTTTATAAATTGAAGAATACAAAAGGTGTGTGTAGAGGCCGGAGACCAGTTGCCATTATTAGGTTTTGATTCCTTTTTGGTTAAAATATTGTAAATTCATTTGCAAAGAAGATTGTTTAAGTCAGGGGTCGGCAACCCAAAATGTTGAAAGAGCCATATTGGACCAAAAAAACAAAAACAAATCTGTCTGGAGCCGCAAAAAATTAAAAGCCATATTACATGTGTCATGAGATATACATTTAATTAAGAGGACTTAAAGGAAACTAAATTAGCTCAAATATAGCTACAAATTAGGCATAATGATGCAATATGTACATATAGCTAGCCTAAATAGCATGTTAGCATCGATTAGCTTGCAGTCATGCAGTGACCAAATATGTCTGATTAACACTCCACACAAGTCAATAACCTCAACAAAACTCACCTTTGTGTATTCACGCACGTTAAAAGTGTGGTGGACAAAATGAGACAGAAAAAGAAGTGGCATAAAACACGTCCTAGAAAGTCCGAGAAAGTTATGCATGTAAACAGACTATACGGTGAGTTCAAGGACCGCCAAAATAAGTAGGACAAAACGGCGCTCGCCAAATACTTGAATCAGTGAAGCATATTTAATATAAACAGTGTGATTTATAACAATTACGGAGGTTTGTGTCATGTTTGTCCTCCTACAGAAACCATACTAAAACAAAAAAATTGATTTTTTTTCCCCCTCATCTTTTTCCATTCTTCATACATTTTTGAAAAATCTCCAGAGAGCCACTAGGGCGGCGCTAAAGAGCCGCATGCGGCTCTAGAGCCGCGGGTTGCCGACCCCCGGTTTAAGTGGTCTAGAACTGGGGCACACTTTGTTGGATTGAATGTATCGGTGCTATGGTACTGTGCCTTTAAGAGGCGGTGACAGCTATCCTGCCACAGGTGATCATTTGAGGGTTTTTTCATTGGGTTGTTGAATAAAGACAATAGAGGTCAACAAGTTTCTTAACGCACCGTGTGTCTTTATTTTTGGAATAAAAGCTAGTTCATGTCTTTTTTTGAAAATAGTGGAAGAAGTGTGAACAGCATCCGAGGACAAGAAGACTGCCGCGAAAAAAGACACGTGGGCAAGCATCGTGGAACTCCAACAAAGACAACAGGCGAGTAAAAGAAAACAAAGCTTTATTTACAACCTCTATAGAGGGCTTTTGGATTTTTGGCTAAAATATCCCACGATGCATTGCCAGAAGCTACATTGAAAGGCCAGCGTCATCGTTCAGCGGAGAGCTACAGTACAGGCCTAAAGTTTGGACACACCTTCTTATTTCAATGTGTTTTCTTTATTTTCATGACTATTTACATTGTAGATTGTCACTGAAGGCATCACAACTATGAATGAACACATGTGGAGTTATGTACTTAACAAAAAAAGGTGAAATAACTGAAAAAATGTTTTATATTGTAGTTTCTTCAAAATAGCTTGCTCGGATTACGGCTTTGCACACTCTTGGCATTCTCTCAATGAGCTTCAAGCACACCTGTGAAGTGAAAACCATTTCAGGTGACTACCTCTTGAAGCTCATCGAGAGAATGCCAAGAGTGTGCAATCAGAGCAAAGGGTGGCTATTTTGAAGAAACTAGAATATAAAACATCTTTTCAATTATTTCACCTTTCTTTTTTGTTAAGTACATAACTCCACATGTGTTCATTCATAGTTTTGATGCCTCCAGGGACAATCTACAATGTAAATAGTCACGGAAATAAAGAAAACGCATTGAATGAGAAGGTGTGTCCAAACTTCTGGACTGTACTGTACAAGTAATATTTCTGAACTATTGCGTGGAAAATAACATTGCACCGGCTGTGATCTGATGGACAAATACTGTGAGTCATTAGATAAGAAGTCCCTTCGTCGTTGTAAGGATGCAAGGATCCATACAAGGTCGACAGATCTGAGTGGAGCAGAGAGGATATGGCAAAAAAAATAATAATCAAGATTAGTTTTTTCATGTCATTTGATCTGGAATAATATCACCATTTTTTGTATATCAAGGTCGTATTGTCTTGTGCTGGATCTTACAAAGTACCGTTGCATCCTTACTTTTCGTGACAAACATTTCCACCATGTTTGATGGGGGTAATATATGCTTACAGCTGACAACTGTCAGTGTGTTCATGTCTATGGTGCAACATTACAGGTAATCCATTCCACGGTTTTGCTTCTCCTTTTACGGGCCCAGCGAAGCCGGCGGCGTTTCTGGGTGTTGTTGATCAATGGCTTTGGCTTTGCATAGTAGAGTTTTAACTTGCACTTACAGATGTAGCGACGAACTGTAGTTACTAACAAGAGTTTTTCTGAAGTGTTCCTGAGCCCATGTGGTGATATCTTTTACATCAACTTATTTTCCTCTCAAAGTTATTTTGTTTGTCATCACAAACATTGTGCAGTAAACAAAGTCTCAGTGGTGTACTGAATACCATAAGACATTTATTTCAAGTTAACATTCAGAAAAACACTTGTTAGTAACTACAGTTCGTCGCTACATCTGTAAGTGCAAGTTAAAACTTTACTATGCAAAGCGAAAGCCATTTATCAACAACACCCAGAAACGCCGCCGGCTTCGCAGGGCCCGTAAAAGAAGAAGCAAAACCGTGGCCCTAAAACGAATTTACAGACAGTGGAATGGATGGAGTCATACCAAAGACTATAAAAATGGGAGCCATTACCTCCCTGCTTGGCACTCAGCATCAAGGGTTGGAATTGGGGGTTAAATCACCAAAAATGATTCCCGGGCGCGGCCACTGCTGCTGCTCACTGCTCCCCTCACCTCCCAGGGGGTGAACAAGGGGATGGGTCAAATGCAGAGAATAATTTCGCCACACCTAGTGTGTGTGTGACAATCATTGGTACTTTTTAATTTACTAAACATCACTTTCAAATGGCAAATTGTTATTTGTATTCTTCAATTACTTGTTAGCATCAGTGCTTCTCACCAGCGCTTTGGGAAACTGCAAGAGGTGACCCAGATTTCGGAGTTTTTAAATCTCAAATGATGTACACTACCGTTCAAAAGTTTGGGGTCACCCAAACAATTTTGTGGACTAGTCTTCATTTCTAAGAACAAGAATAGACTGTCGCGTTTCAGATGAAAGTTCTCTTTTTCTGGCCATTTTGAGCGTTTAATTGACCCCACAAATGTGATGCTCCAGAAACTCAATCTGCTCAAAGGAAGGTCAGTTTTGTAGCTTCTGTAACGAGCTAAACTGTTTTCAGATGTGTGAACATGATTGCACAAGGGTTTTCTAATCATCAATTAGCCTTCTGAGCCAATGAGCGAACACATTGTACCATTAGAACACTGGAGTGATAGTTACTGGAAATGGGCCTCTATACACCTATGTAGATATTGCACCAAAAACCAGACATTTGCAGCTAGAATAGTCATTTACCACATTAGCAATGTATAGAGTGTATTTCTTTAAAGTTAAGACTAGTTTAAAGTTATCTTCATTGAAAAATAAGGACATTTTAATGTGACCCCAAACTTTTGAACGGTAGTGTATCTTATAATAAATAAAAGTACATCAAAGTGTAGTTTGAATTTGAGGTACTGTAAAATAATGTGTACTAGCACATAAAACAAGTTGAATCATTATTTCAGGAACAAAATGTTTTCATCCACAAAGTCAAAAATGACTTGAACAAAAAGTGTCTGCAGAGTTTTATAGTACATGTTGTCATTTGAGGGGTTGATTCAGAGCAATACAATACAGTAGTTGAGTCACAGAGGCATTCTGTGCCTGCCTGCAAGTCCCCATTCAGGGCAGGATTACTGCGCTGCACCACAACCTGAACTCAAGCAGTCAGTGAGACTAAAGTCTGTCACTGAAGTTGCTGCTCCTCTTAAATGTTGAGTTTCAACTTGAATGCTAGTGTTAGCCATATTTCTTTATTTTGTTCTTCTGTGCTGCACTTCCATCTATGTAAGGGGGAAGAGGCAGAACGCTGATTGAACATTAATTATACCTGGACGAGCCTGACTTTAGATACCATTCATCCATTTTCTACCGCTTGTCCCTTTAGATACCGAAAGGACAAAAGAAAACCCATGTTTGGGTGTAATAATCGATGATAAAATGAACTGGAAATCAATCGATCAATGTTTATTTATATAGCCCTAAATCACAAGTGTCTCAAAGGGCTGCACAAGCCACAACGACATCCGCGGTTCAGAGCCCACATACGGGCAAGGAAAACTCACCCCAGTGGGACGTCGATGTGAATGACTATGAGAAACCTTGGAGAGGACCGCATACGTGGGTAACACACCCCCCTCCAGGGGAGACCGAAAGCAATGGATGTCGAGTGGGTCTGACATAATATTGTGAAAGTCCAGTCCATAGTGGATCTAACATTTTAGTGAAAGTCCAGTCCATAGTGGATCTAATACAATAGTGAGAGTCCAGTCCATAGTGGATCTAACATTTTAGTGAAAGTCCAGTCCATAGTGGATCTAACATAATAGTGAGAGTCCAGTCCATAGTGGATCTAACATTTTAGTGAAAGTCCAGTCCATAGTGGATCTAACACAATAGTGAAAGTCCAGTCCATAGTGGATCTAATACAATAGTGAGAGTCCAGTCCATAGTGGATCTAACATTTTTGTGAAAGTCCAGTCCATAGTGGATCTAACATAATAGTGAGAGTCCAGTCCATAGTGGATCTAACATAATAGTGAGAGTCCAGTCCATAGTGGATCCAACACAATAGTGAAAGTCCAGTCCATAGTGGATCTAATACAATAGTGAGAGTCCAGTCCATAGTGGATCTAACATTTTAGTGAAAGTCCAGTCCATAGTGGATCTAACATAATAGTGAGAGTCCAGTCCATAGTGGATCTAACATTTTAGTGAAAGTCCAGTCCATAGTGGATCTAACACAATAGTGAAAGTCCAGTCCATAGTGGATCTAATACAATAGTGAGAGTCCAGTCCATAGTGGATCTAACATTTTAGTGAAAGTCCAGTCCATAGTGGATCTAACATAATAGTGAGAGTCCAGTCCATAGTGGATCTAACATAATAGTGAGAGTCCAGTCCATAGTGGATCTAACATAATAGTGAGAGTCCAGTCCATAGTGGATCTAACACAATAGTGAAAGTCCAGTCCATAGTGGATCTAATACAATAGTGAGAGTCCAGTCCATAGTGGATCTAACATTTTAGTGAAAGTCCAGTCCATAGTGGATCTAACATAATAGTGAGAGTCCAGTCCATAGTGGATCTAACATTTTAGTGAAAGTCCAGTCCATAGTGGATCTAACACAATAGTGAAAGTCCAGTCCATAGTGGATCTAATACAATAGTGAGAGTCCAGTCCATAGTGGATCCAACATTTTAGTGAAAGTCCAGTCCATAGTGGATCTAACATAATAGTGAGAGTCCAGTCCATAGTGGATCTAACATTTTAGTGAAAGTCCAGTCCATAGTGGATCTAACATAATAGTGAGAGTCCAGTCCATAGTGGATCTAACATTTTAGTGAAAGTCCAGTCCATAGTGGATCTAACACAATAGTGAAAGTCCAGTCCATAGTGGATCTAATACAATAGTGAGAGTCCAGTCCATAGTGGATCTAACATTTTAGTGAAAGTCCAGTCCATAGTGGATCTAACATAATAGTGAGAGTCCAGTCCATAGTGGATCTAACATTTTAGTGAAAGTCCAGTCCATAGTGGATCTAACACAATAGTGAAAGTCCAGTCCATAGTGGATCTAATACAATAGTGAGAGTCCAGTCCATAGTGGATCTAACATTTTAGTGAAAGTCCAGTCCATAGTGGATCTAACATAATAGTGAGAGTCCAGTCCATAGTGGATCTAACATTTTAGTGAAAGTCCAGTCCATAGTGGATCTAACATAATAGTGAGAGTCCAGTCCATAGTGGATCTAACATTTTAGTGAAAGTCCAGTCCATAGTGGATCTAACACAATAGTGAAAGTCCAGTCCATAGTGGATCTAATACAATAGTGAGAGTCCGGTCCATAGTGGATCTAACATTTTAGTGAAAGTCCAGTCCATAGTGGATCTAACATAATAGTGAGAGTCCAGTCCATAGTGGATATAACATAATAGTGAGAGTCAAGTCCATAGTGGGGCCAGCAGGAAACCATCCCGAGCGGAGACACCTCATGTAAAAAATATACAACATAAAGTAGCAAGAAACACGTCAATAATGAATAACGCAAAACATGTTCTGGACCAAAAATCACTTCATATTCTCTACTGCTCGCTAGTCTTACATATCTGAGTTATTGTGCAGAAATATGGGGAAACAATTACACATGTGTGCTTCATTCACTAATGGTGTTACAAAAAAGATCAATCAGAATAATACATAATGTTGGATATAGGGAACATACAAACACTTTATTGATTGAATCACAAATATTGAAATTCCACGATTTGGTGCATTTGCAAACATCTAAAATGATGTACAAAGCAAACTATAACCTGCTAGCCAAGAATATACAACAATTCTTCTCAACAAAAGAAGAGAAATATAACTAGAGATGTCCGATAATGGCTTTTTTGCCCATATCCGATATTGTCCAACTCTTAATTACCGATTCCGATATCAACAGATACCGATATATACAGTCGTGGAATTAACACATTATTATGCCTAATTTTGTTGTGATGCCCTGCTGGATGCATTAAAGGCCTACTGAAAGCCACTACTACCGACCACGCAGTCTGATAGTTTATATATCAATGATGAAATCTTAACATTATAACACATGCCAATACGGCCGGGTTAACTTATAAAGTGACATTTTAAATTTGCCGCTAAACTTCCGGTTCGAAACGCCTCTGAGGATGACGTATGCGTGTGACGTAGCCCGACGAACACGGGTATGCCTTCCACATTGAAGCCGATACGAAAAGGCTCTGTTTTCATTTCATAATTCCACAGTATTCTGGACATCTGTGTTCGTGAATCTGTTTCAATC
The DNA here is from genome assembly GCF_033978785.1 of Entelurus aequoreus. Taxonomy (NCBI): domain Eukaryota; kingdom Metazoa; phylum Chordata; class Actinopteri; order Syngnathiformes; family Syngnathidae; genus Entelurus; species Entelurus aequoreus. Next base: position 15,217,788 of record NC_084747.1, on the reverse strand, counting down.
ATGTTCATTGCATTATGGAGAAGGAAGCCAAGCAAGCAAAGAAGAAAGTTGTCGGTGCGAAATGGACGTATTTTTCGAACGTAGTCAGCAACAACAGTACACAGCCGGCGCTTCTTTGTTTACATTCCCGAAAGATGCAGTCAAGATGGAAGAACTCGGATAACAGAGACTCTAACCAGGAGGACTTTTGATTTGGATACACAGACGCCTGTAGAGAACTGGGACAACACAGACTCTTACCAGGATTACTTTGATTTGGATGACAAAGACGCAGACGTGCTACTGTGAGTATGCAGCTTTGGCTTTTTTTTGCGTATGTACGTAACTTTTTTAAAATATATAAGATTTATGAACCTTGGGTTAGGTGAACGGTCTTTTGGGCTGAGTGATTGTGTGTGTTGATCATGTGTTTGAATTGTATTGGCGTGTTCTATGGAGCTAGGAGCTAGCAGAGGAGCTAGGAGCTAGCATAACACGTACCGTACCGTATGTGCGCGTCACGTACGTAACTTTTTAAAAATATATAAGCTTTATGAACCTTGGGTTAGGTGAACGGTCTTTTGGGCTGAGTGATTGTGTGTGTTGATCAGGTGTTTGAATTGTATTGGCGTGTTCTATGGAGCTAGGAGCTAGCAGAGGAGCTAGGAGCTAGCATAACAAACACGCAGGTGTTATTATGCAGGATTAATTTGTGGCATATTAAATATAAGCCTGGTTGTGTTGTGGCTAATAGAGTAAATATATGTCTTGTGTTTATTTACTGTTGTAGTCATTCCCAGCTGAATATCAGGTACCGTGAGTATGCAGCCTTGGCTGCTAAACATTCGATAACTTGACCGTATGTGCGCGTCACGTACGTAACTTTTTAAAAATATATAAGCTTTATGAACCTTGGGTTAGGTAAACGGTCTTTTGGGCTGAGTGATTGTGTGTGTTGATCAGGTGTTTGAATTGTATTGGCGTGTTCTATGGAGCTAGGAGCTAGCAGAGGAGCTAGGAGCTAGCATAACAAACACGCAGGTGTTTTTATGCAGGATTAATTTGTGGCATATTAAATATAAGCCTGGTTGTGTTGTGGCTAATAGAGTATATATATGTCTTGTGTTTATTTACTGTTGTAGTCATTCCCAGCTGAATATCAGGTCACCCCCGGCTCTCACAGCATCTTCCCTATCTGAATAGCTTCAACTCCCCACTAGTCCTTCACTTGCACTTTACTCATCCACAAATCTTTCATCCTCGCTCAAATTAATGGGGAAATTGTCGCTTTCTCGGTCCGAATCTCTCTCACTTCATGCGGCCATCATTGTAAACAATAGGGAACTTTGCGTATATGTTCAACTGACTACGTCACGCTACTTCCGGTAGGGGCAAGCCTTTTTTTTATCAGATACCAAAAGTTGCAATCTTTATCGTCGTTGTTCTATACTAAATCCTTTCAGCAAAAATATGGCAATATCGCGAAATGATCAAGTATGACACATAGAATAGATCTGCTATCCCCGTTTAAATAAAAAAAATTCATTTCAGTAGGCCTTTAAACAATGTAACAAGGTTTTCCAAAACAAATCAACTCAAGTTATGGAAAAAAATGCCAACATGGCACTGCCATATTTATTATTGAAGTCACAAAGTGCATTATTTTTTTTAACATGCCTCAAAACAGCAGCTTGGAATTTGGGACATGCTCTCCCTGAGAGAGCATGAGGAGGTTGCGGTGGTGGTGGAGGGTAGGGTGGTGGGGGTAGCGGGGGGTGTATATTGTAGCGTCCCGGAAGAATTAGTGCTGCAAGGGCTTCTGGGTATTTGTTCTGTTGTGTTTATGTTGTGTTACGGTGCGGATGTTCTCCCGAAATGTGTTTGTCATTCTTGTTTGGTGTGGGTTCACCGTGTGGCGCATATTTGTAACAGTGTTAAAGTTGTTTATACGGCCACCCTCAGTGTGACCTGTATGGCTGTTGACCAAGTATGCCTTGCATTCACTTGTGTGTGTGAAAAGCCGTAGATATTATGTGATTGGGCCGGCACGCAAAAGCAGTGCCTTTAAGGCACGCCCCCAATATTGTGGTCTGGGTGGACATCGGGAGAAATTCGGGAGAATGGTTGCCCCGAGAGATTTTCGTGAGGGGCGCTGATATTCGGGAGTCTCCCGGGAAAATCGGGAGGGTTGGCAAGTATGACTGGGAGACGCAACTGCTCTGTACTTCTCCCTACGTCCGTGTACCACTCCGTACAGCGGCGTTTTAAAAAGTCATACATTTTACTTTTTCAAACCGATACCGATAATTTCTGATATTACATTTTAAAGCATTTTTCGGCCGATAATATCGGCAGCCCGATATTATCGGACATCTCTAAATACAACATTAGAGGAAAGTCTTATTTAAAACATGTGTATGCACGTACAACACTTAAAACCTTTAGCATATCAGTATGTGGAATTAAATTATGGAAAGGGTTAACCAAAGAAATCAAACAAAGCACCAACATGACTGTTGAGTGTTGATGGACATAATCTGGACTGGACCTGGTTTTAAGAACCAGGTCTGGTGAAGATAAGGTCATTTTTAAAAATCATAATAAAATAGAACAAGATAAATAAATGAAAAAACATTTTCTTGAATAAAAAAGAAAGCAAAACAATATAAAAACAGTTACATAGAAACTAGTAATTAATGAAAATGAGTCAAATTAACTGTTAAAGGTTAGTACTATTAGTGGAGCAGCAGCACGCACAATCATGTGTGCTTACGGACTGTATCCCTTGCAGACTGTATTGATATATATTGATATATAATGTAGGAACCAGAATATTAATAACAGAAAGAAACAACCCTTTTGTGTGAATGAGTGTGAGGGGAGGGAGGTTTTTTGGGTTGGTGCACTAATTGTAAGTGTATCTTGTGTATTTTATGTTGATTTAATTAAAAAACTATTCAAACTGTTCAAACAAAAATGAAGCCTTCTAATTTGGTCGACGCATCAAACTCATTGCCGTTCGACTTTTCAAGATTCTTTCTTTCAATCAATAACTATAACTATGCAGCACTTTATCATGTCCAATGGCAACACAAAGTGCTTCACACCAAAAAAAGAAGAAAAGAAAAGAGACTCACACAAAGCACTATTGATCATAACAAAACATGGCATTGCCCTGAGGATTGAGGAGAAACTCCACCTTTGAGGCGCCCTATGGTCCTCGTCAGCACACGTGGAGCTGAGTTTTGTAGTAATTGTAGACTTCTAAAAGCAACTGGGAAAGATAAGAAAGGCCCAAGACCATTAAGGCATTTAAAAATCAGTAAAATAATCTTAAAATCGATTCTGGAACACGCAGTGCGCCAATGCAGCGATTTTTGAAACCGGTGTAATATGGGCCCACCTTCTGGTCCTTGTCAGCTGCACGAGCAGCTGAGTTTTGGGGTAATTGAAATGGTTTTGTACTAAACAACCGGAAGTAAAAGCGTGCATTAGCACCTTTGTGTTGGCCAGGGAGAGAAACGGGCAGATTTTGGTTATGTTCTTAAAATGATAAAAGTATATTTTTGTAATATTTTTAGTATGTTGTATTTAAGCCAGCTCAGAGGCAAAAATCACACCCACATTTTTACACAAGCGCTTGTTTTGCTCTTCCACTTTCTTCATTTGACTTTTGCATTCTTTCATCTCCTCTGATGTGAACTCCACTGCCTTCTTCAAGCTAACAATCATGGCGGCTCTTTCTTTACATTCTTCAACAAGGTCGGCTCATTTAGACTTTAAGGGCTTGTAATAGTTTTCAAATGACAAAACTTCAAGTCACTCACCTTCATCTTTCGTCTTTATCTCCGTTGGTGATTTGCTGGAAGTTGGTGGCGCTGATTCTCTTTCATGTTCTCTTTTAGCGGACGTCGCCATCTTAGCATAGCAGTAGTCGTCCATCTTCTATCACGTCTTCAATCTTCACTTCAGATAACATTCCACCACTCCAAACTCAACTTCCGTTTTCTTAGGCTTTAGAAAAAGCAAATCTATATCGCTGTTCTATCGTTAATTTCAACCTTGGTTAGGAAGTCACAACCACTCGGTCCGCCATCTTGGTCGCCACCCAAGTCTTTTGAGTTGCTTGATCCCTTTGCGCATGCGCCAAACGTTTCCTATTCTACGGCAGTTTTTTTCTCTCCAAATGTATGCATGGTTATGGTTTCATTTATATATATATATATATATATATATATATATATATATATATATATATATATATATATATATATATATATATATATATATATATATATATATATATATATTTATCCATCCATTTTATACCGCTTGTCCCTTTTGGGGTCGCGGGGGGCGCTGGAGCCATATATATATATATGTATATATATATATATATATATATATATATATATATATATATATATATATATATATATATATATATATACACACACACATACATACATAATACATCAACATATATATAAATACACACACATATGTATATATATATATATATATATATATATATATATATATATATCCATCCATTTTCTACCGCTTGTCCCTTTTGGGGTCACGGGGGCACTGGAGCCATATATATATATATATATATATATATATATATATATATATATATATATATATATATATATATATATATATATATATATATATATATATATATATATATATATATATACACACATACATACATACATAATACATCAACATATATATAAATACACACAAATATATATATATATATATATATATATATATATATATATATATATATATATATATATATATATATATATATATATATATATATATATATATAAATACACACAAATATATATATATATATATATATATATATACATATACATATACATATACCAGTATATATACATATATATATATATATATATATATATATATATATATATATATATATATATATATATATATATATATATATATATATATATATATATATATATATATATATATATATTTATAGACATATATATATATATATATATATATATATATATATATATATATATAGACATATATATAAATACATATATGTACGTATACATATACCGGTATATATACATATACATAGATAATACATATATATCTATATGTATATGTACAAACCCCATTTCCATATGAGTTGGGAAATTGTGTTAGATGTAAATATAAACGGAATACAATTATTTGCACATCCTTTTCAACACATATTCAATTGAATGTACTACAAAGACAACATATTTGATGTTCAAACTCATAAAATGTATTTATTTTTTGCAAATAACAATTAACTTAGAATTTCATGGCTGCAATACGTGCCAAAGTAGTTGGGAAAGGGCATGTTCACCACTGTGTTACATGGCCTTTCCTTTTAACAACACTCAGTAAACGATTGGGAACTGAGGAAACTAATTGTTGAAACTTTGAAAGTGGAATTCTTTCCCATTCTTGTTTTATGTAGAGCTTCAGTCGTTCAACAGTCCGGGGTCTCCGCTATCGTATTTTACGCTTCATAATGCGCCACACATTTTCGATGGGAGACAGGTCTGGACTGCAGGCGGTCCAGGAAAGTACCCGCACTCTTTTTTTACGAAGCCACGCTGTTGTAACACGTGCTGAATGTGGCTTGGCATTGTCTTGCTAAAATAAGCAGGGGCGTCCATGAAAAAGACGGCGCTTAGATGGCAGCATATTTAAATTTTCCTGAGGGAACTCTCCCGTAAAGTACTATCTATCTATATGTTGTTCCAAAACCTGTATGTACCTTTCAGCATTAATGGCGCCTTCACAGATGTGTAATTTACCCATGTCTTGGGCACTAATGCACCCCAGCTTTAACTTGCACTTACAGATGTAGCGACCAACGGTATTTAGTGACAGTGGTTTTCTGAAGTGTTCCTGAGCCCATGTGGTGATATCCTTTAGAGATTGATGTCGGTTTTTCATACAGTGCCGTCTGAAGGATCGAAGGTCACGGCCATTCAATATTGGTTTTCGGCCATGCCGCTTACGTGCAGTGATTTCTCCAGATTCTCTGAACCTTGTGATGATATTATGGACCGTAGATGGTGAAATCCCGAAATTTCTTGCAATTGCACTTTGAGAAACGTTGTTCTTAAACTGTTTGACTATTTGCTCACGCAGTTGTTGACAAAGGGGTGTACCTCGCCCCATCCTTTCTTGTGAAAGACTGAGCATTTTTTGGGAAGCTGTTTTTATACCCAATCAGGGCACCCACCTGTTCCCAATTAGCCTGCACACCTGTGGGATGTTCCAAATAAGTGTTTGATGAGCATTCCTCAACTTTATCAGTATTTATTGCCACCTTTCCCAGCTTCTTTGTCACGTGTTGCTGGCATCAAATTCTAAAGTTAATGATTATTTGCAACAAAAAAAAAAGTTTATCAGTTTGAACATCAAATATGTTGTCTTTGTAGCATATTCAACTGAATATGGGTTGAAAAAGATTTTCAAATCATTGTATTCCGTTTATATTTACATCTAACACAATTTCCCAACTCATATGGAAACGGGGTTTGTATATTTAAGTGAAATGCGTCATTGAGTGACTAAAACTGTAAATAAATAAATACATGTTTTATTACATGTTATTAATTTAATGTGAGATTATACTTATTAAACTAATTATTTTTCATCCATCTATTTTCCATACAGCTTGTCCCCACATGGGTCACGTGCTGATCAACTATTTGTGACTTATTTCCCGATTTATTAGCAATATAATTATTTGTTTACATATTTAATTATTTATTTCATGAACTTTCATGAATTAATTTAATCAGTCAAACTCGTTATAGTAATCAAAGTGGGCAGGCAGCCCCCCGAATTAGGGTGTGACCTTCTTTAACTATTTAGATGAATCTAATGACATTTGCATCACAATGCTTCAACACATGTCCATCATGGCCAGATATAAACAGGCATTACATCATTTGCTGTGCTAGTTTATTCCTTTTAGTAATCTTATTTTGTTGAATTCCTTGGACTATTTCAGCCATCATGCCTAATTATTTTATATTTCACCATTACCTATAAGTCCACAGTGATTGAATGATTTATATTAAATAAATATATTCAATTGTAGTTTAGGGTGGCCATCAGTAATGACAGAAAATAGTTACATAGTATATTTTATGGAGGACAAGATATTAAAACACAACAGTAAAGGTAACCATGAAGATCCATACATGACGTGTCTACATACAACAGGAAGTGAACCCTCGTGACGTCACACAAACAGATATAATTCCATAACATGGAAAAACACAGATATTTTAACAAACATTTTTCTTTGGGGCAAGCTAAAACAGCTGAGCAGGTATACCCCCCGCCCGTGTGTTCTTATGTGTTTTACTATGTCTGCATTATGATTTAATATTTTGCTGCAAACCAAACAAACGTTCTTTTGCCAGTGAAATTCATCATGTCGATCCAAATCTTGTCTGGAAAAAAGTCTTTACCACAAACTAAACAATTAAATGTTTAGTTCTCCTGTGTGGGTCCTCAAATGTCGAGTCAAATTGCTCTTTAGAGAAAAGCTTTTGCCGCAAACTGAACAAGTAAACGGTTTTTCTCCGGTGTGCGTTCTTATGTGTTCACTCAAATTGTTGTTTTTAGAAAAGCTTTTACCACAAACTGAACAATTAAATATTTTCCCTCCTGTGTGTGTTCTCATGTGCTCAATCACACGGCTCTTATTGGTAAGGATTTTACCACAAACTGAGCAATTCAATCCTTTATCTCTTGTGTGTACATTCATGTGTTCAGTCAAACTGATGTTTCGAGAATAGCTTTTACCACAAACTGAACAGTTAAATGGTTTTTCTCCCGTGTGCGTTCTGCTGTGTTGGGTCAGACTGCTTTTTTGAGAAAAGCTTTTACCGCAAATTGAGCAATTATGTGGTTTTTCTCCTGTGTGTGTTCTTATGTGTTCCGTCAAATTGTTGTTTTTATAGAAGCTTTTACCACAAACATAGCAATTAAAAGGTTTCTCTCCGGTGTGTGTTCCCATGTGTTGAATCAAATTGCTCTTTAGAAAAAAGCTTTTACCGCAAACGGAACAACAAAATGTTTTCTGTCCATTGTGTGTCATTATGTGTTGAGTCAAACCTGATCTGGAAGCAAAACATTTACCACAAACTGAACACTTAAATATTTTATCTCCTGTGTGTGTTCTCATGTGTTGAGTCAAACAGTTTTTTCGAGAAAAGCTTTTACCACAAACTGAACATCTCAATGTTTTTTCTCCTGTGTGTCTTCTCATGTGTTCAGTCAAATTTCCCTTTTGGCAAAAGCTTTTACCGCAAACTGAACAATTAAATGGTTTTTCCCCTGTGTGTGTTCTCATATGTTGAGTCAAATTGCTCTTTTTCGTAAAACTTTTATCACAAATTGAGCACCTCAAATGTTTTTTACTGCTCTTCTTTGAAGAGCATTCAGAGTGTTTGTTGTCAGTGTGAGTCCTCATATCACCTTCACAGTCTGTATCGCTGCTCAAAGTTACTTCAACCTCGTCTTCAGCCTCACTATCTGATAGTGGAGCTAAGAGGTTGTCTACTTGTGGTTTCTCTTCACCATCTTCAGTCTTCACAGAGACAACAGTCAGTGGCAACTCTGTGAGATCAGCCTTGTCCGGTTCTAGAAGACACTCTCCCTCCTGAGTGATCCAGAGTTCCTCCTCTTCCTTTTTAATGTGAGGGGGCTGTGAAGCCTCCTGCTTCAAAGTGGAGCTCCCTCCTGATTGAGGGGGAAGTTCTTCTGATTGACCAATCAGCTGCTGGACGTCTTCAGGACACAAACAACAAAAACACACTTTAGTTTAGACATGATCCATGAGATGTTTCTCCTTGAACTCGCTACACACTTTCTTCTATGTACTGTATGTGTGTGTAGTGTTTCATGGCCATTCATTTAGTGCCTTGCCAGAATGATTACACAAAAATCACAAAAAAAATACTACAAACAAGGGATGTAATGAAATGTTGTGACCAGAAATTTCAGGAAAATGTTTTTATAAATTGAAGAATACAAAATGTGTGTGTAGAGGCCGAAGACTAGTTGCCATTATTAGGTTTTGATTTATTTTCGGTCAAAAGATTGTAAATTCATTTGCAAAGAAGATTGTTTAAGTGGTTAATAATTGGTGCACACTTTGTTGGATTGAATGTATCGGTGCTATGGTACTGTGCCTTTAAGAGGCGGTGACAGCTATCCTGCCACAGGTAATCATTTGAGTTCTTTTATTTATTGGGTTGTTGAATAAAGACAATAGAGGTCAACAAGTTTCTTAATGCACCGTGTGTCTTTACTTTTGGAATAAAAGCTAGTTCATGTCTTTTTTTGAAAATAGTGGAAGAAGTGGTTAGAATGTCCGCCCTGAGATCGGTAGGTTGTGAGTTCAAACCCCGGCCGAGTCATACCAAAGACTATAAAAATGGGAGCCATCACCTCCCTGCTTGGCACTCAGCATCAAGGGTTGG
>NC_084747.1:15160764-15203264 GCF_033978785.1 Entelurus aequoreus | reverse complement strand
TATCTAATTGTAGTTTAATAATCGTGTGTTTAAACAGGTGATGCAAACTGCTGGTGCCAGCAACTCATACAAATAAATTGCACAAATTATAAATAAAAACGAATATTTCAATTTCGGGGGTGGTAAAAAATATCACCCCCCCCTAGGGTGGTCATCAGTAATTTATAACACATTAAATTGTGTTCTAAATGTATTTTCTGTATGATTACAATTGTCAAAATATCACCAAATGTGTATATTTTATGATGAAATACAAAGAACCTGCATATGAGGCTGCTGGTTCTGCTGCTGCTCACTTTTCCTGCCTTCCAAATGGAGTCTGAGAGGCTGAGGGCGTGGCTTACTGGCTGGTCTGCTTGTCAGAACGTCGCCAACACAATGTTTACTGAAACTCTTTTACACCCTGACTTTCTAGGTTCTACAATGTTAAATCTACATCAGATTAAATGTTTTTAATGTAAGTGTGACGTCATTATTCTCGATGTCTGGACTATAAACAGAAAAATCACACAGAGCTGCTGTAGTACTCGGACTCAGCACACTGTGAGTCAGCATCAAGTGGAGGGGCCAAATGGATCTAGCAGGTCCATGTCGCTGCTGTCTTTTAACAGCAAGAGAGCCAGCGTTTATTTTTTTTTCAGCCAGACGATATAATAATTTTCTAATGCTCTGCTGAATCACTGAACAAAGGTGGCTGCCAATATGGAGAAATATACACCCAAAATCAAAACATTTTGCCAAACTGGACTTACAGACATAACAGATGTGATTGTACACAGTAAGATTTATGGCGCATATTGCATGTACTTCAGATACAAAGAAAAGGGTAAGACCCTAAATATTTAAACATTTTACGAAAGCAAACTACCCAATATATTTTAGCACAACTACTATAAAGTAAGGATAAATAAGAATATCAATTCATGGACATGTCTACATACAGTGCGAAATGAACCCACATGATGTCACTTAAACCGACCGAAATGATTCCATAACACGAAATAAAACACATATTCAAAAACTTCAATAAAAATAGGGCTTTGGGGCAACAGCTGATTGGTTATTCCCCCGTGTGTGTTCCTATGTGTTTTACAGCATCTGCATTATGATGTAACATTTTACCACAAACAAAACAATTAAATGGTTTTTCACCAGTGAAATTCATTGTATGTCGATTCAAATCTTGTCTCGAAAAAAAGCTTTTACCACAAACTGAACAATGAAATGTTTTCTCTCCAGTGTGGGTCCTCAAATGTCGAGTCAAATTACTCTTGAGAGAAAAGCTTTTGCCACAAACTGAACAATTAAACGGTTTTTCTCCAGTGTGCGTCATTATGTGTCGAGTCAAAACTGCTCTGGAAACAAAAATTTTACCACAAACTGAACAATTAAATATTTTTCCTCCCGTGTGTGTTCTCATGTGCTCAATCACATGGCTCTTTTTGGTAAGAATTTTACCACAAACTGAGCAATCAAATTTTTTGTCACAAGTGTGCGCACTTGTGTGTTCAGTCAAACTGATATTTTGAGAAAATCTTTTACCACAAACTGAACAGTTAAATGTTTTTTTCCCTGTGTGTGTTTTCATGTGTTGTGTCAAACTGCTTTTCTGAGAAAAGCTGTTACCACAAACTGAGCAATTAAATGGTTTTTCCCCTGTGTGTGTTCTAATGTGTTCAGTCAAATTGTTATTTTTAGAAAAGCTTTTACTGCAAACTGAACAATTAAAAGGTTTCTCTCCAATGTGTGTTCCCATATGTTGTATCAAATTGCTCTTAAGGAAAAAGCTTCTACCACAAACGGAACAACAAAAGGTTTTTTGTCCGTTATGTGTCATTATGTGTTGAGTCAAACCTGATCTGGAAGAAAAGCATTTACTACAAACTGAACATTTAAATGTTTTTTCTCCTGTGTGTGTTCTCATGTGTTGAGTCAAACTGCTCTTTCGAGAAAAGCTTTTACTACAAACTGAACAATTAAATGTTTTTTCTCCTGTGTGTGTTCTCTTGTGTTCAGTCAAATTGCTCTTTTGGCAAAAGCCTTTACCACAAACTGAACAGTCAAATGGCTTTTCCCCTGTGTGTGTTCTCATATGTTGAGTCAAATTACTCTTTTTCTTGAAACTTTTATGACAAACTGAGCAGCTGAAAAGTTTTTTACTGCTCTTCTTTTTAGAGCATTCAAAGTCAGTGTGAGTCCTAATATCACGTTCACAGTCCGTATCGCTGCTCAAAGGTTCTTTAACCTCATCTTCAGCCTCACTATCTGATAGTGGAGCTAAGAGGTTGTCTACTTGTGGTTTCTCTTCATCATCTTCAGTCTTCACTGAGACAACAGTCAGTGGCAACTTGGCGAGTACTGCTTTCTCTGACCTTACAAGACACTCTCCCTCCTGAGTGATCCAGAGTTCCTCCTCTTCCTTTTTAAAATTAGGGGCCTGTAAAGCCTCCTGCTTCAAAGTGGAGGTCCCCGCCTTAGGCTGAAGGAGACGTTTACAGTCTCTTTTGCCGCTCAAAGGTTTTTGAACCTCGTCTTCAGCCTCACTATCTGATAGTGGACCTAAGGTGTTGTCTCTTTGTGGTTTCTCTTCAGTCTTCACAGAGAGAATACTCAGTGGCAACTTGGTGAGATCAACTTCCTCTCGTCCTAGAAGACACTCTCCCTCCTGAGTGATCCAGGGTTCCTCCTCCTCTTCAATGTGGAGGAGCTGCTTAGCCTCCTGCTTCCGGGTGGGGTTCCGCCTCTGCAGCTGTTCTTCTGGATGAACAATAAGCTGCTGGACATCTGCAGGACACAAACAACACAAACACACTCTGTTTCAGCCATGATCCATGAGATATTTCTCCTTAAACTCGCGACACACTTTTTTCTATGTACTGTATGTGTGTGTAGGGTTTCATGGCCATTCATTTAGTGAAGGGGTCGGGAACCTTTTTGGCTGAGAGAGCCATGAAAGCCAAATATTTTAAAATGTATTTCCGTGAGAGCCATATCATATTTTTTAACACCGAATACAACTGTGGAGGGGGGCGTGGCCTGCGGGCCTGTCGCGGAACGGGGTGTGCAAGGACCGGCCTCGAAGACAGCGACAGGTGAGTGGATGGCCCAGGTGGGCCATGTTATCTAATCCCCTGTCGCCTTTATTAGCAGCAGCCGGGACGAGACACGAGGTTGGAGTTGGAGTCGGAGCCAGAGAGAGAGAGACACGGACTCTGAAAAGAAAGACATTTTGCTGGAAAGCAAAAGCCGAGCAATCTGTATGCAAATAAAACAGTGTTGTACCCAGAAATCCGGGCTCTCGTAGCAGTGTGTGGTGGTCCGAGGAACCCACTAAAGGGCAACCTCTACAACAACTAAATGCGTGCATTTTTAAATAAGACCAACATTTTTAGGGTATAGTAAGTTTCTTATTATTTTTAATAACATTGTTATTCTGAAGCTAACCAATAATAAATAAAATACTTCTTACCATTAATGTGACTTCTTGAACAAGTGCGGTAGAAAACGGGTGGATGGATTAAAATGCATGAGTGTGTCTTATAATTTGAACGTTATTTTTATCACTGTGATTACCAGCGGAATTATTCATTACTTATCGTGTTAAGCAATGTCAGCTAAGATTTATCTGAGAGTCAGATGCAGTCATCAAAAGAGCCACATCTGGCTCGAGAGCCATAGGTTCCCTACCCCTGATTTAGTGCCTTGCCAGAATGATTACAATATAATCACATAACATACAAAAACATAAACATGTACACCCAAAAAAGAAGAGAAGAAAACACACACACGCACAGCACTATTGATAATTACAAAACATGACATTGCACTGAGGAAAAAGGCCCTTTTAGGTGTCCAGACTGGGCAATAACTACATTTAATGCCACCTAAAAATAGGTCAGATATATAAGAAGGCTCTAGGCCATTAAAACATTTCCAAACTAATAGTGGAACTTTAAAAATCGACCCTGAAGTAGACAAGGAGCCAATGCAGTGACTTTAAAACTGGTGTAATGTGCTCCCGCCCTCTGGTCCTCATCAGTACGAGTGCAGCTGAGTTTGTAATAATTGTAAAGTTCTCATGTTATTTTTGGGCAGACCAAAGATCAGGTAATTACAATAGTCTAAACGACAGGAAATAAAAGCATGCATTAGCAACTTAGTGTTGGCTTGGGAGAGAAACAGGCGGACTCTGTATCTATGTTCTTAAAAGGGAACTTTTTTTTTCCCTATCATCAGAAGAACACACAGGTCTCTTTTTTACGATTTTAAAGATAATAAAGGACGCTTGAACGATGCGGCTAACGGGAGTCACCGTTGTAGCCTTCAAAACCCTACATTAAAACCTCTAAAGGCTTAGTGGCCACATGCGTGGACAGCACCTTTTAGCTCTTATTTCCAAAATTGTGTACACTACTGAATTGGGGTCTTATGGCCGCTTATGTGGACACTTATACTGCCATCTGGTGGTGCCAGAAGAGCATAACATACAATGGAATTTGGGAAAAAAAAGCGTAAAAATAGGAATTAGCATGTCACTACACATGAACTTCACATGTCGTTTGTGTACTGACGGATGCATATATCCACATTTATCCATAATTAAGAGTTACTTCTTTTATATGACTATAGTCATATTTTAAATAGCTAATGTTCCATCTTGTACTCTTTTCCTTTTTCTGATCGTCTCATGACAAAGTGCTTGCACTGTGGACGGCCTTGAAGTAGGAGGCAGAGAAGAGGAGTCCTCCCTGCTTCCCTTCTCGGGCCGACTTGAGATAACGGACACAATGGCCATCTGTGCGGGCGTGAGGGCGGGGGGAGAGATTGAGGAACAGAATGTTTACGTGATGGTTTTCAGACCGATCTGGACCGGGCTAAGGAACGCTTGGGTGCTGGGTTGGTCTCAGGTTTGTCCTCTAAGCTTTGAGAATAAACCACAAAATACCAACTACTGCCTGTTGATTGAATATAAACATCAGTTTATTGCCATAAAAAGAATCTGGGAGAGACTAGCAATTTGAATTCCCCATTGGAGGAATGCTGGTCGACGCAAAAGTACTTATGGACTAAGTACATCATATCAAAAGATGATTCTTAGTTTTTATTCTAATTAGGGTCCAATAAGCCCAAATAGCAAAGACAAATAAATAAAAGCATGTAAACAAACAGCTTGGGCCTTAAAAGGTTAATGTTTAATATACACTCTGCAAGTATACACTACCGTTCAAAAGTTTGGGGTCACATTGAAATGTCCTTATTTTTGAAGGAAAAGCACTGTACTTTTCAATGAAGATAACTTTAAACTAGTCTTAACTTTAAAGAAATACACTCTATACATTGCTAATGTGGTAAATGACTATTCTAGCTGCAAATGTCTGGTTTTTGGTGCAATATCTACATAGGTGCATAGAGGCCCATTTCCAGCAACTATCACTCCAGTGTTCTAATGGTACAATGTGTTTGCTCATTGGCTCAGAAGGCTAATTGATGATTAGAAAACCCTTGTGCAATCATGTTCACACATATGAAAACAGTTTAGCTCGTTACAGAAGCTACAAAACTGACCTTCCTTTGAGCAGATTGAGTTTCTGGAGCATCACATTTGTGGGGTCAATCAAACGCTCAAAATGGCCAGAAAAAGAGAACTTTCATCTGAAACTCGACAGTCTATTCTTGTTCTTAGAAATGAAGGCTATTCCACAAAATTGTTTGGGTGACCCCAAACTTTTGAATGGAATGGTAGTGTATATATATAATGTAGTAACAGACACATTCATAACAATATGTAATATGTCCAATATTTACCATATTTTTATAATGTTAATGATTTACTGGATTGATTTATTCCGCGTATTGATTTCTGTTTCCATAGCAGCACATGTTTGACTTTTGGCAACAATGTGTGTTCAAGTCCATCCATCCATCCATTTTCTACCGCTTATTCCCTTCGGGGTCGCAACGAGACAACAATTTTGGGACAAATGATTTACAACCTTGTACTTTTGAAGCTAAATATACCGCTGCTTATAGAAGCAAGCACAAAGGAAGAGTGAGACGTTGGAGCAGACGGATACCGGGAGAGGGGGATGAAAGCGATATTGAGGCTATAAATAAGGAACTTGGAGGCAAGCTATTTCGACATAAATGGATTGCTTACCCAAAATCAACAGGAAACGTCCCCGGCCAGCTGGACCGGACGAGCAACTGTCCATCAAGTTAGTCACTTTAATGTCGATCATGATAGACGCAGCACGTCATGCGTGTTATTACAACTAGAGTACATACACTGTCTGGCTTGCTGTGTACAAACAAAACATGAAATAATACTTTACAGACAATGTAATATGATTGTTCTTGTTTATCAGTCAGTACAGATTGGTGTCGTATCGCAGTGTTGTGCATTACAAACTCAAACACGTTTCGTGTTGTTGTAGAAGCTCGCTTAACTCTTGCCGTAGTTAGCTTTTAAGAGCCAGTATTCGCTCTTACAATAACAATGTCGTTACAGCTTGGTTATTATACAGGTTATGAATCGTAAATAAAGTATTGTTGACTGTTTATGAATGCATTTTTAAAGTGATTTTGAGGTAGAATTGATTGTTCCCATTAGCTGCATTGCTTGCCACCTAGAATTAGACAATTTTCACATGTTAGACAGCAAAAAAATAAATGACTTGTCTACTTGTCTCTCATAATAACTGTACACAATAGGCGTAAATTCAAAAAAAGTGCAGTTCCCATTTAAAATAATTAAAAAAAAAAAATATGTGGAATAAAAGTCAACTCGCAGTCAAAAATCACGCCCAGATTTTTTATGGATTGTGTTGGTTTAAAATCTTGTAATTTTGGTTATAGTTTCTCTCTCTGGTCTTCCGGTCCTATAACTAAAACGTCTGTTTTGTCCTGGTTGAGCTGTAGGAAATTCACTGCCATCCATGACTTGATGTCTAAAATGCAGTTAAAAAGGGCGTCTACTGGTCCTGTGTCATCAGGAGACACGGAGATGTAACTGTGTGTCGTCAGCGTAACCGTGGAAACTGATGCCGTGTCTCCTAATGAAGTCCCCAGGAGGCAGCATATAGAGATTAAATAGAATGGGACCTAAACTTGAGCTTTGGGGAACCCCACATCTTATATCATGGGTTCCTGGGGAACATGCATCCATACTTACATTAAAAAAGGTGGTACCACTTAAAAACAGTACCAGAGTAGTCCACCAGGTGCGGAAGTTTATTTAACAAAATGTGATAGTCCACTGTATCAAAACGGTCGTTTAGATCCAGCAGAACCAACACTGTGCTATTTTTATTACCTAAATTCCACCTGATGTGGTTTAAAATCTTTAAAAGTAGTGTCTCGGTACTGCGGTTCATCCTAAAACCAGATTGATGTCTCCCTAAATTGTTATTTCTACCTAAAAATACTTTGACTTGGTTAAAAAAATAAGTTTTTCCCGAAAATCTTACTTAAGAACTGTAAGTTGGATACAGGTTGGTAGTCATTAAAAACGTTTGGGTCTGAAACGCTCTTCTTCAGAAGGGGCCTCAGCACCGCCACTTTAAAAATGGCAGGGAAGACCCATGTCTGAAGAGAGCAATTAATAATGCTTAAAAGCTGTTCCTCAAAAAAATCTGTGGGGATTGAAAATGTACAGTAAATCAAATGAAGCACAAATTGGCAGAAACTGGATTTACCAAATGTGAGCCAACTGTAAGAATCCGCTTATGTGGGATTTAAATACTTAGAAGCTAAACGAAACAGTCATTAACAACGAAACAAGAAAAAAAACAAGGTTCCAATAGGCTAAGTAAAGGCAATGGTGGACAATGGATGACTGGATGAAAGTCATATTCAGGGATGAATCGTCAATCCGCATTTGTTTGATGGCGTTCCAATTAGATTTTTTGAAGAAGACTGCCTGAAGAAAACATGCACATTTCCAGTCATCGATGATATGGTGCATGTCAGGTGATGGCGCTGGGAGGACGTCGGTCATTACATCTTTAATAAGTCCACAAGTTTACATTGACATTTTGATAACTCTCCTTATTCCATCCATCAAAAAGATGGTGGGGACGATGACATCATTTTCAAGATGATAATGCATTTTTCCATGGAACAAAAACTTCAAAAACTTACCTAGAAGAAAGATAGAAAAGGTCAAGCTCTGCAAATAGTCCGGATCTCAATCTAATTTAAAATGTGAGTTGGACATTTTAGAAAAAAGTCCATGACAAGATTCCAACCTGCAAAGCTGATCTGACAACAGCAATCAGAGAAAGTTGGAGCAAGATTGATGAAGCGTTGTATTTGTCAATCACGACTCAGAGACTACAAGCTGTTATAAAAGCCAGAGGTGGTGCAACAAAACAACAGCGGTGTGTTGTAGTGTGTTTGTTTGTTTTTCAAAATTCCATATTTTGTCTCATAATTGGGTGATTGCATCATTTTTTACACTGCCTGATCTAAAAATGAAACTGCATTTTCTCTTACTAACATTCACTTGAGAGTTAATGCATTAGAAAAACAACATATGTCTTTGTCTATATTGTCTATATTCTTGTTTGACACTTGGATTGTAAATGATAGGCAACATTCCAAAAAAAGTGCAGGTCCCCTTTACATCTAGAAAGTTGCCATTTGAAATGACTATTGTTTTGTGTCATATCTGTTATCGGCTTCCATCCATCCATCCATTTTCTACCGCTTGTCCCTTTTGGGACTGCGGGGGGTGCTGGAGCCTATCTCAGCTGCATTCGGGCGGAAGGCGGAGTACACCCTGGACAAGACGCCACCTCATCACAGGGCTCATCACAGATAGACAGACAACATTCACACTCACATTCACACACTAGGGCAGGGGTCGGCAACCTTTACCACTCAAAGAGCCATTTTGGCAAGTTTCACAAATTAAAGAAAGTAATGGGAGCCACAAAAAAAAAATTAAAAATGAAAAACTGCATACAAAGCTTAAATGCTTTGTGCTATGTTAACCAGGGGTCTCCGACACACGCACCGGCACGCACTTTAATGTGGAAATTTGATGTTAGTGCAGCCCGCGAGTTTTGAATGAATGGCGCTTGATAGCGTCATGCTTGCCAATCCTCTCATTTTTCCCGGGAGACTCCCAAATATCAGAGCGTGATGACACTGCATTTGGCGCCCTCTACAGTCTGCCCTAACAGTGAACCTGCTCAATTTCAGCTTGCTCACGTAAATGACAGCAAGGCGTACTAACTCAGCAGCCACACGTCTTACACTGACGGTACCAATACCCAGAATCCCATGCAGCCCTAACTCTTTCGCTCAACCAACGCACGGAGAGGGGGGGGGGGGGAGGTTGATGTGTGGGGGGATTTGGTGGTAGCGGGGGTGTATAATGTTGACCGGAAGAGTTAGGGCTGCATGGGATTCTGGGTAATGGTTGTGTTGTGTTTATGTTGTGTTACAGTGGGATGTTCTCCAGAAATGTGTTTTTCATTCTTTTTTGGTGTGGGTTCACAGTGTGGCGCATATTTGTAACGTAACAATGTTAAAGTTGTTTGATACGGCTACCGTCAGTGTAAGCTGTGTGGCTGATGAGTAAGTATGCTTTGCTGTCTCCTGTGTGTGCAAGTAATAACAACATGCAACATGTGGCTGGACTGGCACGCTGTATGTAAATGCTATAGAGGACAATGACTGCAGTGCAAGTAGGGCACGCCTTTTATTTAGTAATTAGAGTGTAAATAGGATTATTTTTTCCCTGGGAGTAATCTATGAGAGACACTGAGATCCATAAATCTCCTGGGAAAATCGGGGGGGTCGGCATGTATGTAGCTGAGCCGCATCAGAGTGGTCAAGGAGCCGCATGCGGCTCCGGAGCCACGGGTTGCCGACCCCTGCACTAGGGCCACACACTCTCTCTAGGTCGTCCTCAGACGAGCCGTCCATCGTTGCTTCCAGTCATCCTGATTCTCCATACATTTGGCCAGTTCCCTGGTACTCTGAGCTCCTGCATCCTTCTTGAGTATGTCCACGTATGTTAGTGTGGGACGTCCTCTCGACCGATGCCCATGTGTTGGTTCCCACAGCACCAATTTGCTGGCTGGCAGCTCCTGATGCCTTTGGCAGTGTCCTGCTAGTCTCATTCTCCTTACAGCAATCTTCTCGCTCACCCTTGGTATTCCCTTGTAGAGGATTCTGTTGGTTACGTGTGCACTCTTGTTGATGTCATGCACTGCACGCAGCATCCTGGTGTAGCAACCATCCAGAGACATCTCCAGGGTTGGCTTCAGGGTCCAGCATTCGCGGCCATAGAGGAGAACGGACTCAACTGTTGCATGGAAGAAGCTGAGTTTGATTTGGCGGGGGAGGTTGGAGCTCCATACACTGGTCATGCCGTTCAGGGCCCTCCATGCAAGTGCCTTCCTCACTTTTAAATCTTGCTCAGTTGAGTTGACCCATCCGCCCAGGTATTTGAAGTCCTCAACTTCTTTCAACACAGTGCGTCCTGCTGTTACCAGAGGTTGATGTTCTGGCGGAACATTGTAGGTCATGACCTCAGTTTTCTTGGCATTTAGCCTCAGGCCAACCTTGGTGCACTCTAGCTCTACCCTGTGTAGGAGTTCTTGGGCTTGTTCCACGTTATTGGAGAGCAGACTGATGTCATCCGCATAGTCAAGGTCTGTCGGGACCACTGCCGGTTGTCGACTGGACTTCCTTGGTGTCAGCGTGAAGCCAAGTTCCTGCTCTCGCCCATTTATTGCCTTCCTGAGCGCATGATCAAGGACTATGATGAAGAGGAAGGGGGATAGTGTATCCCCTTGTATAACTCCAGCCACACTAGGGCCAAATTAGTGTTGCCAATCAACCTATTTTCTCGACAAAATGAAACAACCGTTTGGAACATTCTCCAAGACTGGTGGTTTCATTTTTTTCCCAGGGGCTAGAGACCACAATGGAAGCTGAAATAACAAACCCTGAAGGGGAATTGGTGTCAAAAAGAGGAAGTCATTTGTTTGGATTGAAAAAAAATCAGACCCTGATAAAACAAGGTAGGCTTATCTGCAAAACACGCTGCAAAAGAGTCGTTGCTTGCGACTTGAACACGTTGATTCTTTTTTTGTAATCACTTGAAGACACGACATAAAGAACATTACAAAGACATTGTTAAAATGGCCCTAGTGTGTGAATGTTGTCTGTCTATCTGCGTTGGCCCTGCGATGAGGTGGCGACTTGTCCAGGGTAGGGTTGTCCCGATCCGATATTTGGATCGGATCGGCCGCCGATATTTGCCAAAAAATGCGTATCGGCAAGGCATGGGAAAATGCCGATCCAGATCCAGTTCTAAAAAAAACTCCGGTCTGTGTTTTCTAACGCACCGATTTAAATAACAGATTCCACTTTTCTGCTGCTCCCTAATTCCCATTCCGCATTTTCCAGCACACCTTCAACACATCCACAGGTCTGTGTCCTAACCGTCCTAATCGGAAGCGGATGCCGGTTCATGGTTCCGAAAGGCGAGCGGAAGTTACCGGTAAAAACGTCAGCTGTGTGGGATTATTTTACCCTACAAAACGAAAAAGATGAAGAGGTGGAGTGCAAAACATGCCACTACAAAGTCAAGCGTGGTGGTAAAGTTGTAAGACATTTTAATACAACAAATCTGATCAAGCATTTAGCGAAATACCACCGTAAAGAATATGAAGAATTTCTAAAGAAAAACTGACGAAAAGAAAAAGAAAGGTCCTACCTAACTAACTCTGACAGAAACGTTTGCGAAGCGTGACATACTGCCACTGAACAGTGCTAAAGCGTGACATACTGCCACTGAACAGTGCTAAAGCGTGACATACTGCCACTGAACAGTGCTAAAGCGTGACATACTGCCACTGAACAGTGCTAAAGCGTGACATACTGCCACTGAACAGTGCTAAAGCGTGACATACTGCCACTGAACAGTGCTAAAGCGTGACATACTGCCACTGAACAGTGCTAAAGCGTGACATACTGCCACTGAACAGTGCTAAAGCGTGACATACTGCCACTGAACAGTGCTAAAGCGTGACATACTGCCACTGAACATTGCTAAAGTGTGACATACTGCCACGGAACAGTGCTAAAGCGTGACATACTGCCACTGAACAGTGGTAAAGCGTGACATACTGCCACTGAACAGTGCTAAAGCGTGACATACTGCCACTGAACAGTGCTAAAGCGTGACATACTGCCACTGAACAGTGCTAAAGCGTGACATACTGCCACTGAACAGTGCTAAAGCGTGACATACTGACACTGAACAGTGCTAAAGCGTGACATACTGCCACCAGGGGGGGTAAACAATTGAAGGGAGTGTGTAGATATACTGTATATATTTTTTTTAAAGTTTACACTTGTTCAAGAGCAAGTATTGGTGCTGAGTTATAGACATTTTATCCCACTCATGTTGTTTGTGTGTTTTGCTTTTTTAAATAATGTTTACAGCATTATTTGCACTTTATACTGTTCACTTTTTTACTGTTCAATGATGCCATTTCTGTTTGTCATGTACAATTTTGTCTATTTTGTGTTTATCCTTGAATAAACAGGTCAGTTTCTTGTTACCAACCATTGTGTATTATTCAAACTCACCTAATTCAGCTGGCTAGTAGTTATCAAGAGTACTAAAACCCTTTTCAACATGAATCTGACAACTAAGTAGGCTAAAAAACTTTAAACTTTAAAGGCCTACTGAAAGCCACTACTACCGACCACGCAGTCTGATAGTTTATATATCAATGATGAAATCTTAACATTGCAACACATGCCAATACGGCCGGGTTAACTTATAAAGTGCAATTTTAAAATTCCCGCCACACTTCCGGTTGAAAAAGCCTTCGGAGGATGAGTATGCGAGTGACGTCAATCATTGAACCGGAAGTATTGAATACAATACAAAAAAGCTCTGTTTGCATTTCATAATTCCACAGTATTCTGGACATCTGTGTTGGTGAATCTTTTGCAACTTGTTTAATGAACAGTGGAGGCTGCAAAGAAGAACGTTGTAGGTGGGTCGGTGTATAGCGGCTGGCTGTAGCAACACAACAAGGATTACTCACTTGGATAGCAGACGCGCTAGCTGATGCTAACCTGCCACCGCACGGATGATCGGGTGAAGTCCTTCGTCGCGCCGTTGATCGCTGGAACGCAGGTGAGCACGGGTGTTGATGAGCTGGGCAGATGATGGCTGGCTGGCGTAGGTGGAGCGCTAATGTTTTTATCATAACTCTGTGAGGTCCGGTTGCTAAGTTGCTAAGTCAGCCTTAGCGTCGTTAGCAACAGCATTGTTAAGCTTTGCCAGAATGAGATATATTAACCGTGTAGTTACATGTACATGGTTTAATAGTATTGTTGATCTTCTGTCTATCCTTCCAGTCAGGGATTTATTTATTTTGTTTGTATATGCGTGGCGAAGTTGGTAGAGTGGCTGTGCCAGCAATCGGAGTGTTGCTGGTTACTGGGGTTCAATTCCCACCTTCTACCTTCCTAGTCACGTCCGTTGTGTCCTTGGGCAAGACACTTCACCCTTTGCCTCTGATGGCTGCTGGTTAGCGCCTTGCATGGCAGCTCCCGCCATCAGTGTGTGAATGTGTGTGTGAATGGGTAAATGTGGAAATACTGTCAAAGCGCTTTGAGTACCTTGAAGGTAGAAAAGCGCTATACAAGTACAACCCATTTATCATTTATTTGAGACAGATGCTATCACGTTAGCTCATGCTGATTAGAATGAGCTTCGTCGATGTATTGTCGTGGAGATAAAAGGCACTGAATGTCCATTTCGCGTTCTCGACTCTCATTTTCAAGAGGATATAGTATCCGAGGTGGTTTAAAATACAAATCTGTGATCTACAATAGAAAAAGGAGAGAGTGTGGAATCCAATGAGCCAGCTTGTACCTAAGTTACGGTCAGAGCGAAAAAAAATATGTAGTTCACTGCATTCTAGTCCGTCACTCTAACGTTCCTCGTCCACAAATCTTTCATCCTCGCTCAAATTAATGGGGTAATGGTCCGAATAGCTCTAGCTGCGTTGAAAACAATAGGAAAATAGGAGGGAGTGAACAACTGACAACGTCACGCTACTTCCGGTAGGGGCAAGGTTTTTTTTTATCAGAGACCAAAAGTTGCGAACTTTATCGACGTTGTTCTATACTAAATCCTTTCAGCAAAATATGGCAATATCGCAAAATGATCAAGTATGACACATAGAATGGATCTGCTATCCCCGTTTAAATAAAAAAAATTCATTTCAGTAGGCCTTTAATACATGCTCGGATAGGCCAGTATCGGCCGGTATCGGATCGGAAGTGCAAAAACAACATCGGTATCGGATCGGAAGTGCAAAAACCTGGATTGGGACATCCCTAGTCCAGGGTGTACACCGCCTTCCACCTGATCGTAGCTGAGATTGATTGATTGAGACTTTTATTAGTAGATTGCACAGTACAGTACATATTCCGTACAATTGACCACTAAATGGTAACACCCCAATACGTTTTTCAACTTGTTTAAGTCGGGGCCCACGTTAATCAATTCATGGTAAAAGATAGGCTCCAGCACCCCCCGCGACCCCGAAAGGGATAAGCGGTAGAAAATGGATGGATGGTTAAAATGTTACAAAAATACTAACGTTACCTCCATCCATCCATCCATTTTCTACTGCGTATTCCCTTCGGGGTCACGGGGGGCGCTGGAGCCTATCTCAGCTACAATCGGGCGGAAGGCAGGGTACACCCTGGACAAGTCGCCACCTCATCACAGGGCCAACACAGATAGACAGACAACATTCACACACTAGGGACCATTTAGTGTTGCCAATCAACCTATCCCCAGGTGCATGTCTTTGGAGGTGGGAGGAAGCCGGAGTACCCGGAGGGAACCCATGTACCTCAAAAAATAAAAACGGACCAAACGAGCAGCTGTCGTCCAAAGGCACCGTCTATGACGTCCAAATAATTTCCAAGAGTCAAACCAAAGACTAAAAAAATGGGGCCCATTACCTCCCTGCTTGGCACTCAGCATCAAGGGTTGGAATTGGGGGTTAAATCACCAATAATGATTCCTGGGCGCGACCACCGCTGCTGCTCACTGCTCCTTTCTCCTCCCAGGGAGTGATAAAGGGTGATGGGTCAAATGCAGAGAATAATTTCGCCACACCTCGTGTGTGTGTGTGTGACAATCATTGGTACTTTAACTTTAAACTTGTGCATTCTTTCATCTCCTCCTTCTTCAAGCTAACAATCATGGCGGCTCTTTCTTTACATTCTTCAACAATGTAGACCAGTCACTCATTGAGGCTCTTTTAGGAACTTACAATAGCCTTTACATGACGACATTTCAAGTCACTCACCTTCATGTTTCGTCTTTATCTCCGTTGGTGATTTGCTGGAAGTTGGTGGCGCTGATTCTCTTTCATGTTCTCTTTTAGCGGACGTCGCCATCTTAGCATAGCAGTAGTCGTCCATCTTCTATCACGTCTTCAATCTTCACTTCAGATAACACTCCGTCACTCCGGACTCAACTTCCGTTTTCGTAGGCTTAATAAATGGCAAATGTTTTACCATCTATTTCGATGTTACCTCCTTAATTTGAACATTCTTTCGGAAGTCACGACCACTCGGTCCGCCATCTTGGTCGCCACTTAAATCAAGCTGCACCATCCGTTTGCGCATGCGCCAAATAGTCGGACACTTCCGTTTCCTTCTTTACTTTTTTCAAAATATATGCATTTTGATACTTTTTTTTTAAACAACCTATGAAACACCCAGGGGCGTCACTAACTTTTAAGGACAGGGGGGGCTTAGCCCCCAGGAGATGCACAGAATGCGAGCGAAAACTTCACAAACGGCTAACAAAGACTTAGAAATTAATCATTGTTATTATTATTATTTCAGTCGGTTTATTTTCAATGTGTGTTCAGTACAACAACAAACATGGGTTTGCACAGTGACAATTTGTTTACAGCATCAACAAGAAACAATGACTTGCATGATCCTTCAAGATACACTGAAACACAATGAAAGTCGTGGCATTAGCCTCTATGTTATTACTTCACAACATAGAGGCTAATGCCACCACTTTAGCTCACAATACAATAATTGTTTGTTCCCAAATATTTTGAAGTTGCACAGATTACATTTTGGGCACATATGTGACTAAAATGGTTGTAAATTCAAGCCCTGGAAATGAATTAAAGTAATATCTGGATCGGGATAATTTGGCTTGTATATAATATATTTATATATATATATTATGGCAAGCCGTTAAGGAAATTAAATATATATGGAAGTCTGAATAGAAATGAGAAACTTTTATATACCTGTATACTGTAAATAAGAAAGACTTAGAGTCCGTCTGCTGATCTGAAAAAGAGCCAAAGCTGTCAAAGAGCTGAGGGACCGTCTTCAAAGTGCAATGCTGAAACAAATAATGCAAACAATAAAATGTAACTTCCAGGGCTTGAGATTAACGTAGTCCCGTCATCCCGGGGACGGTAAAAAAAATGCACGGGACAAAATGAAATGCTCCCCGGGACGATGGCTTTTAACCATTTTTTTTCCTTTTTCTTTTTCGTTTTATGTATTTAGTCATTTTACATTTTATATTAAATGTCTTGGTTTTTCCACCCTCTGAAAATCCTATGAAATTTTTAACAAGCCATCCTATAATAATACAACAGCTATTAATGTAACAATACAATAAAACAAATATATTTAATGATGTTTTTTTCATTATTTTAACAATAGGCTAATGTATATTACTTTATATAGATTCTACAAGAAACACAAAACTTAAAAACAAAATTATTTACAATTGCAGACACAAGGTTCTTGTTCTGCAGTGCTGTGTGCGAATGTGCTTCGTACACCTGCAGGACCGCATGCAAGGTCGCAGAGAAAATGCGGACTGGATTTTGAGTGATGTGGGCATTTTCTATATGAACAAGTGGAATGGATTGGATACCGACGCACTAAAGGGGCTCTCTACCTTACGCTATGAAGTGAGGGGAAACTGAGTGAATAATGACAGGTTATATGATTATTTATTTAAACTCATATTCGGGCCACTTTATAATGAATATGTCGGCATGTATTTGTAAAAAAATAAAAAATGTAAAAAAATTTAAAAATTTAAAAAAAGTTTTTTGGTTTTTTTTAACACCAAATTATTTAGGGGGGCTTAAGAACATTTTAGGCCTAACAACGCCAATGGAAACACCCCTGATGTATGTATAAATATCCATGTATCTATTTATACGGCCATCCTTCAAGCCTTAGGGCCGTGCCGGACCAGACCATTGTATGACTTTATTTCCACAGCACAGCAGAATATAGAAAATAGTTTACAGTAGCACTATGCATAATCATAATACCAGAGCGTCTAGTGAGGGTGATTTTTAGGGCTGTGAATCTTTGGGTGTCCCACAATTCGATTCAATATCGATTCTTGGGGTCACGATTCGATTCAAAATCAATTTTTTTTTTTCAATTCAACACGATTCTCGATTCAAAAACGATTTTTTTCCCCGATTCAAAACGATTCTCTATTCATTTAATACATGGATTTCAGCAGGATCCACCCCAGTCTGCTGACATGCAAGCAGAGTAGTAGATTTTTGTAAAAAGCTTTTATAATTGTAAAGGACAATGTTTTATCAACCGATTGCAATAATGTAAACTTGTTTTAACTATTAAATGAACCAAAAATATGACTTATTTTATCTTTGTGAAAATATTGGACACAGTGTGTTGTCAAGCTTATGAGATGCGATGCAAGTGTAAGCCACTGTGACACTATTGTTCTTTATTTTTTATTTTTATAAAGGTCTAATGATAATGTCAGTAAGGGATTTTTAATCACTGCTATGTTGAAATTGTAACTAATATTGATACTGTTGTAGATAATATTCATTTTTGTTTCACTACTTTTGGTTTGTTCTGTGTCGTGTTTGTGTCTCCCCTCAATTGCTCTGTTTATTGCAGTTCTGAGTGTTGCTGGGTCGGGTTTGGTTTTGGAATTGGATTGCATTGTTATGGTATTGCTGTGTATTGTTTTGTTGGATTGATTAATTAAAAAAAAAAGTTTAAAAAAATAAATACAAATAAATTATAAAATATATATAAACAAATCGATTTTTTAAAAATGAGAATCTATTCTGAATCGCACAACATAAGAATCGCGATTCGAATTCGAATCGATTTTTTCCCACACCCCTAGTGATTCTGTACTCCCTTGTCCCAGGAAGAATGCATTGCGGAAATCTTTTATTTATAGATCTGTATCGCTCTGGAATAACCTGCCTCGAATTCTCACCAGGCATTGAAAGTAAACAGGTTTTTAAAAGGAAACTAATATTTTATTTGAGTCTGTAAATTAGTTTGCGTGTTGATGATTTTTTTATTATTATTGTGTAGTTATATTTATATGGTAATTAATATTCTGAGACTATATTGTTTGCTTGTTGATGATTTTTATTTGTTTCTGTATTTTGTAGTTATAATTATATGCTTTTACTTGTAATTGTATTGAGTTTGTGGACCCCAGGAAGACTAGTGCGTTGTTCTGGCAACCAGCTCACGGGGATCCTTAATAAAAAATAAAAAATAAAATAAAATATACAAACACGCTATCTTTAAAATAGCTGAATGTAATGGAGATGATCCCTCCGCTTTTATACAAGATTTAAATGATTTTCTCAAAACCATCGAAGTTGACATTTAAAAACTATCGTCGGTTGTCACAGGAAGTGAGCTCAAAATAGGCTCACACTTTTGCTTGAATTGACATGACGTCACGTCCAGCTCATGAAATATGCGTCTGTTCTCAAAGGGTACTTGCCTTTCTCGAAGAAAAATGCCCCAATGCTTGCATTGTTTTCGGCTGTATGCACCGTTGAAATCGCAAAAAGGATAAACGTTTCTTCAGAGTTCCTTTTGAGGTCATCAAGAAGGGCTAAAGAGTGTAACATTTACACAAGATGACAGGAAAATCTTTTGTCTTACAACAAGTTTAGTCTAAGTAATAGTCCTCATGGGAACACTGGGAAGACCAAGGTCATGAGGCTCAACACCAAATCCTATCAACCTATCACAATCGAGAAGCACCCCCTGGAAGATGTGATCGAGTTTGTCTACCTGGGAAGCAACATCAGCACAGATGGAGGAGCTGATAAAGATATCGAGCTGCGCATCAGCAAAGCAAGACATGCCTTTGGAACTCTCCGACCTGTATGGCTCTCTTCCCAGCTCTCCAGAAACAGCAAAATCAGAATCTTCAATACAAATGTAAAATCTGTCCTTCTTTATGGATGTGAAACCTGGAAAACCACCAAATCAATCATCAATAAACTACAAGTGTTTATTAACAACAGTCTCAGGTACATACTGAGGATTTGGTGGCCCAACAAGATATCAAATGTAGACCTGTGGAGACGCATGAACCAAGAGCAAATTCAAAATGAAATCAAAAGCAGAAAGTGGGGATGGATCGGCCATACACTTAGGAAGGATCCGAGAAACCTAGCAAGACAAGCCCTGGACTATAACCCTCAAGGCAAGAGGAAGCCAGGGAGACCAAAACTCAACTGGAGGCGGTCCACTCTTGATGAACTGACCAAGATGGGGATCTCCTGGCAAGAAGCGAAGACCATCGCGCAGAAGAGAGTGAGGTGGAGATCCATGGTAGACGCCCTATGCTCCCAAGGGGGCCAAGAGGATTAAAGAAAGAATAGTCCTCATGTGATTTATGTTATATTGCTGTCTCCTCTGTCAGATACATTTTGTGTATAGACTTGTGTTTATTTTGGAGCTCCAAAGAAATACCAAAAAGACCCTTTAGGTTTTCTCTGGACATTAATTTATTAAATATAGATGCATTTTCAAAAATGCCAGGAAAGAATCAAAGTCAAAATGATGAACTGCAGGCAGGTCAGGTAAAATACAATCGTTTTTATTCCACAAAATATATTTTTTTTTCCCGAAATAAACACTATTGTATACCATTTGAATTAGGGATAGATCCAGCCAAATTAGGGTGTGACTTTCTTTAGTTATTTGATTGATCTAATTACACTGCTGTCACATTGGTATCACATCGCTTCAACACACATCCATCATGCTAATATCATATATATATTTAATTGCAGTTGGATAATTGGGTGATTAGAAAGGTGATGCAGACTGCTGGTGCCAGCAATGCATACAGTTGTTCGGTGTATATTTGATGGCCGCCTGATGGGTGATGAGCAAAGACGACGCCAATGAGGAATCGTCGAACAAAAAGCTTTATTTGTTTCAGCGAGCCTCAGACTGGAGCCGCAGCTTCCAGGAGAAAAAGTATGGACCTAATCACTTTTCCGCTGTTTTCTCTGACAACTGTCCTTAAATACCTTTTACACGAAGACCTCTAGTCTTCGTAACTCTAGCCTTGGAGCCGGTCAGTCTGGACAAAGCCCAGTTTGTTGCTTGGCCAGTCAGTCTATTTCCTGTGATCGGTTTGAGTCGGGTGACCTCCAACCCTTGATCTCTACTTCTCCCGGAGGGGGCTTCCTACCAGATGTTATTATTGTGTTCACACATCCTCCTAAAATCCAACTGCTGCCATCCCTTAAGTTCCTCAATGTGCTGGGGGGAAAAGCCCTCACTCTCTGGAGAGTTTGCGATTGACATGTGCACTTTTGTCCTTAGTAGAATAATCCTCTAAAGCAGTGGTTCTCAAATGGGGGTACGCGTACCCCTAGGGGTACTTGAAGGTATGCCAAGGGGTATGTGGGATTTTTTTTTAATGTCTGTCAAAAACAACTGTGAAAAGAAAGGCAACAATGCAATATTCAGTGTTGACAGCTATATTTTTTTGTGGACTTGTTCCATAAATATTGATGTTAAAGATTTCTTTTTTTGTGAAGAAATGTTTAGAATTAAAGGCCTACTGAAATGATTTTTTTTTATTTAAACGGGGATAGCAGATCTATTCTATGTGTCATACTTGATCATTTCGCGATATTGCCATATTTTTGCTGAAAGGATTTAGTATAGAACAACGACGATAAAGATTGCAAGTTTTGGTATCTGATAAAAAAAAGGCTTGCACCTACCGGAAGTAGCGTGACGTAGTCAGTTGAACATATACGCAAAGTTCCCTATTGTTTACAATGATGGCCGCATGAAGTGAGAGAGATTCGGACCGAGAAAGCGACAATTTCCCCATTAATTTGAGCGAAGATGAAAGATTTGTGGATGAGTAAAGTGCAAGTGAAGGACTAGTGGGGAGTTGAAGCTATTCAGATAGGGAAGATGCTGTGAGAGCCGGGGGTGACCTGATATTCAGCTGGGAATGACTACAACAGTAAATAAACACAAGACATATATATACTCTATTAGCCACAACACAACCAGGCTTATATTTATTATGCCACAAATTAATCCTGCATAAAAACACCTGCGTGTTTGTTATGCTAGCTCCTAGCTCCTCTGCTAGCTCCTAGCTCCATAGAACACGCCAATACAATTCAAACACCTGATCAACACACACAATCACTCAGCCCAAAAGACCGTTTACCTAACCCAAGGTTCATAAAGCTTATATATTTTTTAAAAAGTTACGTACGTGACGCGCACATACGGTCAAGTTATCGAATGTTTAGCAGCCAAGGCTGCATACTCACGGTACCTGATATTCAGCTGGGAATGACTACAACAGTAAATAAACACAAGACATATATATACTCTATTAGCCACAACACAACCAGGCTTATATTTAATATGCCACAAATTAATCCTGCATAATAACACCTGCGTGTTTGTTATGCTAGCTCCTAGCTCCTCTGCTAGCTCCTAGCTCCATAGAACACGCCAATACAATTCAAACACCTGATCAACACACACAATCACTCAGCCCAAAAGACCGTTCACCTAACCCAAGGTTCATAAAGCTTATATATTTTTAAAAAGTTACGTACGTGTCGCGCACATACGGTCAAGCTATCAAATGTTTAGCAGCCAAGGCTGCATACTCACGGTACCTGATATTCAGCTGGGAATGACTACAACAGTAAATAAACACAAGACATATATATACTCTATTAGCCACAACACAACCAGGCTTATATTTAATATGCCACAAATTAATCCTGCATAATAACACCTGCGTGTTTGTTATGCTAGCTCCTAGCTCCTCTGCTAGCTCCTAGCTCCATAGAACACGCCAATACAATTCAAACACCCGATCAACACACACAATCACTCAGCCCAAAAGACCGTTCACCTAACCCAAGGTTCATAAAGCTTATATATTTTTAAAAAGTTACGTACGTGACGCGCACGTACGGTACGGTACGTGTTTGTTATGCTAGCTCCTAGCTCCTCTGCTAGCTCCTAGCTCCATAGAACACGCCAATACAATTCAAACACATGATCAACACACACAATCACTCAGCCCAAAAGACCGTTCACCTAACCCAAGGTTCATAAAGCTTATATATTTTAAAAAAAGTTACGTACATACGCAAAAAAAAGCCAAAGCTGCATACTCACAGTAGCACGTCTGCGTCTTTGTCATCCAAATCAAAGTAATCCTGGTAAGAGTCTGTGTTGTCCCAGTTCTCTACAGGCGTCTGTGTATCCAAGTCAAAAGTTCTCCTGGTTAGAGTCTCTGTTATCCGAGTTCTTCCATCTTGACTGCATCTTTCGGGAATGTAAACAAAGAAGCACCGGCTGTGTGCTGTTGTGGCTGACTACGTTCGAAAAATACGTCCATTTCGCACCGACAACTTTCTTCTTTGCTTGCTCGGCTTCCTTCTCCATAATGCAATGAACATAATTGAAACAGATTCACGAACACAGATGTCCAGAATACTGTGGAATTATGAAATGAAAACAGAGCTTTTTCGTATTGGCTTCAATGTGGAAGGCATACCCGTGTTCGCCGGTCTACGTCACGCGCATACGTCATCCTCAGAGGCGTTTCGAACCGGAAGTTTAGCGGCAAATTTAAAATGTCACTTTATAAGTTAACCCGGCCGTATTGGCATGTGTTATAATGTTAAGATTTCATCATTGATATATAAACTATCAGACTGCGTGGTCGGTAGTAGTGGCTTTCAGTAGGCCTTTAAGTTCATGAATCCAGATGGATCTCTATTACAATCCCCAAAGAGGGCACTTTAAGTTGATGATTACTTCTATGTGTAGAAATCTTTATTTATAATTGAATCACTTGTTTATTTTTCAACACGTTTTTAGTTATTTTTATATATTTTTTCCAAATAGTTCAAGAAAGACCACAACAAATGAGCAATATTTTGCACTGTTATACAATTTAATAAATCAGAAACTGATGACATAATGCTGTATTTTACTTCTTTATCTCTTTTTTTCAACCAAAAATGATTTGCTCTGATTAGGGGGTACTTGAATTAAAAAAAATGTTCACAGGGAAAAAAAAGGTTGAGAACCACTGCTCTAAAGGATTATGTGACCAAATACAAATACATGCTACTTCACAATCATATAAGAAAATTGTGTATGGTATAATTAACCGCAAGTTTTTACAAATAAATACAAATAGTTCCATTCAGGTGGTCATAAAAAAATGTCAGCCTCTTAATTAAGAACCACTGCTCAAACTCATGAACAATAGAAAATCGAATAATAAAAAAATCTAAGTGTCCATCAAACTGTGTTATAAATGTATTTTTCTGTATAGTTACAATTGTATTCTAACATTTGCTTGCGTAAAATCACAAAATGTGTACATTTCCTGATCAAATACAAGGAACCTGCATATGAGAATTCTGGTTCTGCTGCTGCTCACTCTCCTGACTTCTAAAAATAATCGTAAGGCCTGATTTACTAAGATCCAATCGCCACGTGGTAATCAGTGTGTGCAACCTATAAAATAGCGTGTACTACTAGAGCTGCGATATTGTACTCTGACTCATGTCGGTGTGAGTCAGCATGAAGTGGAGGCCGTCGTGATCGAGCAGGTCCATGTTGCTAACGTCTCTTATCAGCAAAAAAAAAAAAACTAAAGGTTTTTTTCAGTCATATGCCAAATTCATTTTTAATGCTTGGCTGAATGAATGAAGGTGGCTGCCAATATGGCGGAATATACATCCAAGATCAACGACTTTGCTGCACTAGACTTTCAGACAAAAGAGACGTGATCATACAAAGTACGTTTTCATGGAGGATATTACATGCACTTCAGATACAAAGAAATATGTAAGATCCCAAATGTTTACAATTTTTTTTATAAAAGCAAATAAAGCAAGATATTAAAACACAACTACTATTCAGCGAAGGGAAATATGACGATCCACACATAGACTTGCCTACAGAAGTGAAGCCACATGACTTCACACAAACTGAAAAAATTCCATAAAATGGGAGGAAAATAAACATTTAAACGCTCAATAAATAAAAACATGGCTCTGGGGCAAGCGCTAGCGCACAATTGTTAAGTACAGTTGCTGAGATCCCACCAGTGGCATTAATCTTTGAAGTGTCAAGACAACACACATTTTTCAAGAAAATTCATGGGACCTCATTTCGTGGCTGACAGAACTTTGCTGTTTTTGGGTTGCAACTTAGGGAGATTCTTACCATTGTCATAAAGATGAACATTAGCTGCAAACGTCTTAAGAAGCGCCGTCTTGACTTTTGTCTCGCTGAAAGTCTGTCCATTATTTACTAATGGAGGAACAGCAGAGGTCTTATTGCTATCACTTACATATTCCACCCGTTTCCACCACTGCTTGATATTTACACAGTTGAGTTTTTGCTCTAGCTGCTGCAAGAACTGTAGACAAGCCCGTCTTAGCATTCAGATTTTGAGTTCATGTACAAAGCCCAATAATCCTTTCTATGATCCTTACGCCACCAACCATAAGCTTTCTGGTTAAATTAAATGGCACTCATCGTTAAACCAGGGTCTGTCAGAGGACCTGTACTTGTCATTTTGGCGTTTGGGGCAATTTCCAACTTGTTGGGAGAGATTGTTGAGTATAGCAAACTTAAGGGCACATTCCCCGTGAGTTTCAGTCTTTTTACTTCCCAGCCAGTCTTCATGATGGATCCCCAAGAACAGTCCTTCTGGACTTTGGGTAGAGTTTTTGGATAGTGTCAATGAGCTCAGATATTACATCATACGCCAAGTCATCATCTGATGGTGGTCTGTAGACAAAAAGATGTACACCAGGCGACCTAAAAGGTGTAGTTTTAGGTAGATTGATTCATGTTGCTGGTGTTCCAAGTCAGACAAAGCCTCACTGCCTCCCCAGCTGGAATCATCAAGTCTGTCTCATCTGAAGAAGTAAGCAAGCACTACAAGTATCATCTAACTATTCAGGAACGTTTCAGATTTGCAGAAGACATGGTGTCATGAGGAGATAAAATGATTTTTGTGCTAATCCCAACTAGTACGAAAACCTCGGATATTTTTTATAAAAAAATGCAGTGAACTAATTTTAAAGAGGTCCTGGGTTAGGGTGGATGTCGCCACATATGAATAACATACCCCAAACTAAACAACTGTTGGTTCTTCTCCCGTGTGCGTTCTTATGTGTGTTAATGCGTCTGCATTATGATGAAACCTTTTACCGCAAACTGAACAACTAAATGTTTTTTCTCCAGTGAATTTTATTGTATGTCGAGTCAAATCTTGTCGGGAAAAAAAACTTTTGCCGCAAACTGAACAAATGAATGGTTTTTCTCCAGTGTGTGTTCTCATGTGTCGAGGCAAATGGCTCGTTTGAGAAAAGCTTTTGCCACAAACTGAACAACTAAATGGTTTCAGTCCAGTGTGGGCTCTCATGTGTCGAGCCAAAACTGCTCGAGAAACAAAGCTTTTGTCACAAACTGAGCATTTAAGGATTTTTCCTCCTGTGTGTGTCCTCATGTGTTGAGTTAAATGGCTCTTTCTTGTAAAACCTTTACCACAAACTGAACAATTTAATGTTTGTTCTCCTCTGTGTGTACTTATGTGATCAATCAAACTGATATTTTGAGAAAAGCTTTTGCCACAGACTGAACAGTTAAATGGTTTTTCTCCCGTGTGTGTTCTCATGTGCTGCGTCAAAGTGCTTCTTTGAGAAAACTTTTTACTACAAACTGAGCAATCGAATGGCTTTTCTCCTGTGTGTGTTCTCATATGTTCAATCAAACTTTCATTACGAGTAAAAGTTTTACCACAAACTGAACAATTATGGTCTCTCAACGGTTTCTCTCCTGTGTGTGTTCTCATGTGTGGAATCAAACTGCTCTTTTGAAAATAGCTTTTGCCACACACAGAACAAATAAATGGTTTTATTCCATTGTGTATCTTTATGTGTTGACTCAAACCAAATCTGGAAACAAAGCTTTTACCACAAATTGAGCATTTAAATGGCTTTACTCCTGTGTGCCTATTCATGTGTTCAGCCAATTGTCTGTTTAGAAGAAAGCTTTTACCACAAACTGAACAACTCACTGATTTTTCTCCCGTGTGTGTTCTCATGTGTTCAGTCACGCTGCTCTTTCGAGAAAAGCTTTTATGACAAACTGAACAGTTAAATGGTTTTTCTCCTGTGTGTGTTCTCATGTGCTCAGTCAAATGGTGCTTTTGAGAAAAGCTTTTACAACACATCGAACAATTAAATGTTTTTTCTCCTGTGTGTGTTCTCATGTGTCGAGTCAAATCGCTCTTTTTAGAAAAGTTTTTAGCACAGACTGAGCAGCTCAAACATTTTTTACCTCTCTTCTTTTTAGAACATTTTGAGTCTTTGTTGTCAGAGTCAGTACTTTCCCCTTCACAGTCTGTATGGCTGCTCAAAGTCACTTCAACCTCGTCTTCACCTTCACTATCTGATAGTGGAGCTAAGAGGTTGTCTACTTGTGGTTTCTCTTCATCATCTTCAGTCTTCACAGAGACAACAGTCAGTGGCAACTTGGTGAGATCAGCCTTGTCCGGTTCAAAAAAAGACTCTCCTTCCTGAGTGATCCAGAGTTCCTCCTCTTCTTTTTTAATGTGGGGTGGCTGTGGAGTCTCCTGCTTCAAAGTGGAGCTCACCACTGCCTGAGGGGGAAGTTTTTCTGGATGACCAATCAGCTGCTGCATGTCTGCAGGACACAACACATACACAATTTAACTCAGACATGATCCATTAAATATTTCTCCAGTTTTCTACAGGCTAAGCCAATCGATGCCAGCGTGTCTGATCGCTCGCGCATCTAACTCATTGCCCTTCACCTTTTCGAGCATCTTTGTTTGCACTCTTTGACTTGACGGTCAATCAGCCTCAGGTTTTTTTTAAACCTGTCCTGTCCAGTCATGTAACACAATAATACAGTCATGTAACACAATAATATAGTTCGCCTCATTGCAAATATATTCTGTCCAGATTTACTCCAGTACTATGGAATGCCCTCCCGGTAACAGTTAGAGATGCTACCTCAGTAGAAGCATTTAAGTCCCATCTTAAAACTCAATTGTATACTCTAGCCTTTAAATAGACCCCCTTTTAGACCAGTTGATCTGCCGTTTCTTTTCTTTTCTGCTCTGCCCCCCTCTCCCTTGTGGAAGGGGGGGCACAGGTCCGGTGGCCATGGATGAAGTGCTGGCTGTCAGAAGTCGGGACCCGGGGTGGACCGCTCGCCTGTGCATCGGTTGGGGACATCTCTGCGCTGCTGACCTGTCTCCGCTCGGGATGGTCTCCTGCTGGCCTCTCACTATTATGTTAGATCCACTATGGACCGGACTCTCACTATTATGTTAGATCCACTATGGACCGGACTCTCACTATTATGTTAGATCCACTATGGACTGGACTCTATTATGTTAGATCCACTATGGACTGGACTCTCACTATTATGTTAGATCCACTATGGACCGGACTTTCACAATATTATACTAGACCCACTCGACGTCCATTGCACCGGTTTCCCCTAGAGAGAGAGGGGGGGGGGTGTCACCCACATCTGCGGTCCTCTCCAAGGTTTCTCATTGTCATCCCACTGGGTTGAGTTTTTCCTTGCACCGATGTGGGCTCTGAACCGAGGATGTTGTTGTGGCTTGTGCAGCCCTTTGAGACACTTGGGATTTAGGGCTGTATAAATAAACATTGATTGATTGATTGAAAATGAGAGATTTGAGACCATTTTCCTGTTGCATTATTTGTGTTTGACTTCATTAGATACTCGTCGTCACTCGTTTAGCAAGGCTAATCGGTTCCAGGCCTGACGACGGTCAACACATGTCCGCAAAGTAGGATTATTTTTAATAACATTGGTATAAAGCATACACAAAACTGTTTACAACCTTCTAAGTGTGTTAACGAACAGAATTAGAGCCCTTTAAACTTGAAATGTGTTGGATCCACTGTGGTCTGAACTTTCACAATATTATGTCAGACCCACTCGACATCCATTGCTTTTGGTCTCCCCTAGAGGGGGTGGGGGGTACCCATATATGCGGTCCTCTCCAAGGTTTCTCATAGTCATTCACATCGACGTCCCACTGGGGTGAGTTTTTCCTTGCCCGTATGTGGGCTCTGTACCGAGGATGTCGTTGTGGCTTGTGCAGCCCTTTGAGACACTTGTGATTTAGGGCTATATAAATAAACATTGATTGATTGATTGAAATAACACCCATATAGTCACCTTTACACTCGTTTCACCCAAAACAGTAAGTAGCCTTGAGTGGGTTTTAATTTACATTACAGCACTCACTGGTAACTCGGAGGATCCTCCATGTCAGCGCTATGGCCGTGGCCCAGCCACTACAACACAACTACGATGTGGAAATACTTTTGCCATACTTGGTAATTGCTCTAAGTTAGAACCGGGCTTTGTTAAGCTCAAACCACATGTGTAAGTTGTTCTGCAAAAACTTGCCATTAGCTCTGTTGTTAGCATTCCGTGTTGTTAGCATTGTGCGTCCAGCGTTATCATTCCACATCGCTCACAAGGCTCACCAATGTCACGTGGTGCTGTTTTATTGATGTCATAGATGAAGTGCTATGATGAGTTCATCTATACTTGGAATTGCTCGGACAACTGCTGATAGCAGCCTTGTCAGCATTAAGTGGTGCGCAGAGTCCTGCAAGGTCCCGCTGTTTTTTGTGTGACAGTGCTCACATCAAAGGCTCACCAATGTGGAGATACGTTATTGATGAGGCAGGCATAGAAAATGAAGTTAATCAAAAAGTAATGTCGGTCAACATGATTGTTCCGGTGAAGATGCTGCAGAGTTGTTATTGTCACATTTTATCCGGAAACAAAAGTCCCACTTGGTGATTATTTTTATTGATCGCCACAACAGAATTGAAAATAGGACAAATCAAATCACAAAGCTTAACCTATTGTTACCATAACAATCTACAAGGTTAATATAGTTGGCTTCTCTTTCTTCCCCTCCATGTATCTGCTTTCTTTTGTATTTCAAGTTATCATTACATATATGTATTGTTGCATTTGAACAATTGTATTGTTGATAAGAGGTAATTATTGTTATTATTCATTATCAATAGTGCTATTTCTATTGGTATTTGTATTGCT
Organism: Entelurus aequoreus; assembly: GCF_033978785.1. NCBI lineage: Eukaryota > Metazoa > Chordata > Actinopteri > Syngnathiformes > Syngnathidae > Entelurus > Entelurus aequoreus. The sequence continues at coordinate 15,173,717 of NC_084747.1, read as the reverse complement.
CCATTTGTAGTGTAATAATGTTCATTGTCATTTCTGTATTATTATTTATTTCACTAACTGCTTCTTTGCTATCAATTTTACCATCATATTTGTACTTATCCTATTTGCTGATGTTATTCTGTTGTTGTTGTCGTCTCCCTGTCTTATCCCCCTTTTGTCCTCACAATTTTCTTCCTTTTTTTCCTCTTTCTATCCCCTCCTGCTCCGGCCCGGCTGCACCAAATAATAATATAAATACATTTAATAAAGTCAAATACAAATAAGGCAACAATCACTCAATCAATCAATCAATGTTTATTTATATATACAAGTTAGAGAGCGTGAACGGCTGCTGTTTATTTGACAGATGACAGAGTTGGTTTTGGCTTGGTGTGTACGGCAGACAATGATAGGTTTTGCTAGATAGAAGTTTTTTACTAATGTTTTTTGGTGTGGTTAAGGCCGACAATTAACAGTTTTCCTCAAAAAAAGAGATCGATGGAATTCCTGTCACCCTTAGCACGTTTTGACAGACGTTACACCAATTGAACAGTGTTGATAAACATTGTCTTATCTATTGTGGCCGCTTGTCGTCGTGACCTGTCAGTCATAGAGATTAAATGGTTATGTTTTTATTTTGTTTACATTTGATTTTGTGCGCGGCATATATTTGCTGTGCGCAGAGGACACGTGAGCAGTGTGCAATTGCGCCAGCACGCACCTTAGAGAGAACATTTGTTGTCGCGCAAACAATCTTTTAAAAACAAAATGTTGTCTGTTCTTTTTATATGTAAATGATGTTGTCATCAAGTTTGCAAAATGTATATCACCTGACACGTAGAGGTCATTTAGGAACTGTTCGGCTCTCAATTTTGAAGTTAGCTTTGCAGGTTTTTTGCAGGCAGAGTGCTGGCCCACTTTTGAGGTGAGTGGTTGTGAAATGCGCAGGTTTGTAAATACGATATATATATATATATATATATATATATATATATATATATATATATATATATATATATATATATATATATATATATATATATATATATATATATATATATATATATATATATACATACAGGGTTTCCCACACATTCATTTATTTGTGGCGGCCCGCCACGAAAGAATTACGTCCGCCACAAATAAAAAACTTTTTTTTTTTTTTAAATTAAAAAAAATAAAAAACTTTTTTTTTTTAAATTTTTTGTCCTCTCCAGCTTCTCAGGCAAATCATATAGTTGATGTAGATGCCCATATCGGCTGTTCAGATTTACTTTACAAAAGAGAAGTGTAGGATACTTCTCTTGTTGCCTTATTTGTATTTGACTTTATTAAATGTATTTATATTAGAAACACAACACGTGTATATAACAAAGGGTGCAAAGTCTGCAGGCAGTAGGAAATACATGGTTAAGTGTAGGGAGTAAAACTGATGGCAGTCTAAAGTTCAAGATTTTTGGAGCTCTTTGTTCAGTGGATCAGATGTTTGATGAAGCTCTGTGTCTATCTACCACCACTACTGTTTTCTGTTTATTTGTTTCTGACTGTGGCAGGACACCTCTGCCTCTGTTTCACTTTATGTTGCTGGTAAATAATATGGTTGTAGTAGTAGGCTAAAGTTAAATTATTTAGTATGCAATAATTAAAGGGGCAGAGCTTTGAGACATTTTAGCTTTTATATTTTATAAGATGTATTTTTTGTAAGAACCACAATTAATAAATATATTTCAGTGAATAACTTATTGTTCAAATCTGTATATAAATATGTACATAAAGTGTTGTAATTATATTGTAAAATGGATGGATGGACGTTTAAAACAAAACCGTTATTATTAATTAGTAAGTTTACATTTTTTTTTAGCCTTTTTAGAGAAAATCAAATCATTGTAGTAAATTATGCAAATTACTCGATGATGCCATGGTGACCACGCCCATAGCCACGCCCCCACCGCCACAGGTATCTTGGCAGTTTATGGGAAACACTGTCATGGGTATTCCAGCAGGACAACGACCCAAAGCATACTTCAAAAAGCACACAAAAATGGATTAAGACAAAACGCTGGAGAGTTCTGAAGTGGCCATCAATGAGTCCAAATCTAAATCCTATAGAACATCTGTGGAGAGATCTAAAAACAGCAATTGGGAGAAGGCACCCTTTAAATCTGAGAGACATGAAGCAGTTTGCAAAAGAAGAGTGGTCCAAAATTCCAGTAGCAAGGTGGAAGAAACTCATGATGCGATTTTTTTTCAGTTATTTTTTCCAAAGGGTGTGCTACCAAATATTAAAAAGTTGAGGGTGCCAATAATTTTGTCCAGTCCATTTTTGGAGTGCTGTGTTAAATAATATCAGATGTGGCTTTTTTGGGGTGTTTTTTTGTGTTGTTCCAATGCAAACCAAATAAATCAACATGTGAATACCAAAGCATTTGTCATTTCAACAATTTTCTGGGAGAAGTGGTGCATTATCTGACAGAAATGCAGGGGTGCGTATATGTTTGGCCATGACTGTAGCTGCTAAGTTAAAGTTAAAGTACCAATGATAGTCACACCCACACTAGGTGTGGCGAAATTATTCTCTGCATTTGACCCATCACCCTTGATCACCCCCTGGGAGGTGAGGGGAGCAGTGAGCAGCAGCGGTGGCCGCGCCCGGGAATCATTTTTGGTGATTTAACCCCCAATTCCAACCCTTGATGCTGAATGCCAAGCAGGGAGGTAATGGGTCCCATTTTTATAGTCTATAGTATGACTCGGCCAGGGTTTGAACTCACAACCTACCGATCTCAGGGCGGACACTCTAACCATTAGGCCACCGAGGCAACAAGCAGAATAGATTTGTTTGGGCCAAGAAACACAAGGAAGGGACATTAGACCAGTGGAAATCTGTGCTTTGAGATCTTTGGTTCCAACTGCCGTGTCTTTGAGAGACGCAGAAAAGGTGAACGGATGGATTCCACATGCCTGGTTCCCGCTGTGAAGCATGGAGGAGGAGGTGTGATAGTGTGGGGGTATTTTGCTGGATTTATTCAAAATTGAATGCCCACTGAACCAGCATGGCTACCACAGCATCCTGCAGCGACATGCCACCCCGCCCGGTTTGCGTTTAGTTGGACAATCATTTATTTTTCAACAGGACAATGACCTCAAACACACCTCCAGGCTGTGTATGGGCTATTTGACCAAGAAGGAGAGTGATGGGGTGCTGCGGCAGATGACCTGGCCTCCACAGTCACCGGACCTGAACCCAACCGAGATGGTTTGGGGTTAGCTGGACTGCAGAGTGAAGGCAAAGGGGCCAACGAGTGCTAAACACCTCTGGGAACTCCTTCAAGACTGTTGGAAAACCATTCCAGGTGACTACCTCTTGGAGCTCATAGAGAGAAAGCCAAGAGTGTGCAAAGCCTTAATCAGAGCAAAGGGTGGCTATTTTGAAGAAACTAAAATATAAAACTTGTTTTCAGTTATTTCACCTTTTTTTTGTTAAGTACATAACTCCACATGTGTTCATTCATAGTTGTGATGCTTTCAGTGACAATCTACAATGTAAATAGTCGTGAAAATAAAGACAACGCATTGAATGAGAAGGTGTGTCCTGTACAGCAGTGGTCCCCAACCACCGGACCGATTGGTACCGGGCCGCACAAGAAATAAAACATTTTTTATTTTTATTTTTTTTTATATTAAATCAACATAAAAAACACAGTATATACATTATATATCAATATAGATCAATACAGTCTGCAGGGATACAGTCCGTAAGCACACCTTATTGTATTTCTTTATGAAAAAAATAAAAATAATAAAAATACAAATAAATACGGCCAGTGGGACAAAAGGAGCTACAAAAAGGTTGGGGACCACTGCTGTACTGTATATATATATATATATATATATATATATATATATATATATATATATATATATATATATATATATATATATATATATATATATATATATATATATATATATATATATATATATATATATATATATACACACACACATAGACAAATACACACACACACATACTGGTTATCATTTGAAATGGGGACCAAGTTTTTGATCATCACTTGTGGGGACCACCCTTTCTACAAGTTGTGGGGGCATTAAAAAAATGGTGTAAAATGGCCACTGCCCAGTTAGCTCATACACGTCTTTAAATCTCTGGATTGATGAAGTAATGTGCTGATCATTCTTACTGGGGACCCTGGGGAAAAAAAGAGTTCATATGGTTCAGAATGGATCTGACTATCATTTAAAAAGGTTTCCCTTTAGGGGACCGGGTTTTTTTTTTGTCCCCATACCGTCAGAGGTCCCCTAAAGGTGACTGTGTAAACAGAGCGATGTCCCCATTAAGTAAGCATTGCCAGAAAACACACACACACACACACACACACACACACAAACACACACACACACACACACACACACACACACACACACACACACACACACACACACACACACACACACACACACCTTTGGCAACCTCACGATTCGATTATGATTCAGGAGCTACGACGCGATTAAAAATCGATTATTGATGCATCTCTAATTTATGCATACTGATGCAGTTTTACATTTCTTTTTGTTTCACTAAATAAGCGTTTATAACTTGCAACTTAAAAAAAACCTATTTGGAATAACAAACCATTAAATTAATTCCCACATTTACTAAATTAATGAAAATGTGTGTAAAACTGGAACATAAGTGTCCAATAGGCGGTGAGGTGGCTCGCTGCAGTCAGCCAAATTTTAGAACAGTTTGCATGACTTTATTTACAACAAATAAATGGATTATCGATTGACGTTTACTAATCGATTCTATGAACGTCCATGTCCGAATTGCAATGCATCTAAAAATCGCTTATGTCGCCCACCTCTGATACATACCTACATACACTTTCACTGGCCCCCTTACGCATTTTTACCCACCAATGTGGCCCCAAGTTTGGAATACAGTGCATCCGGAAAGTACTCACAGCGCTTCACTCTTTCCACATTTTGTTATGTTACAGCTTTATTCCGAAATGTCCTCAAAATCACACACACACAATACCTCGTACCGGCAATGTGATGTTTTTTTTAAAAATGTTTCAAATTTTGTTAAAAAAAATTTAAAAAATCACATGTCCATAAGTATTCACAGCCTTTGCTCAATACTTTGTTGAAGCACCTTTGGGAGCAGTTACAGTCTCAAGTCTTTTTGAGGGCAATGCCACCAGCTTGGCACACCTATCTTTGGGCAGTTTCACCCATTCCTCTTTGTATGAAGTTTCATGCAGTAAATGATCATTTACAAATAGAATTTCAATACGCCAAGCTACAAGAAATGGAGAGACTCAAACATATTTACTGAGGAATATAAAGTATTTAGCCCGACTTTGAAGCGGCGAGACACTGGACTCGACAACCTAGTACAGGGGTCGGCAACCTTTACCACTCAAAGAGCCATTTTGGCAAGTTTCACAAATTAAAGAAAGTAATGGGAGCCACAAAAAAAAAATTTAAATTTAAAATGAAAAACACCGCATACAAAGCTTAAATGCTTTGTGCTATGTTAACCAGGGGTCTCCGACACACGCACCGGCACGCACTTTAATGTGGAAATTTGATGTTAGTGCAGCCCGCGAGTTTTGAATGAATGGCGCTTGATAGCGTCATACTTGCCAACCCTCTCATTTTTCCCGGGAGACTCCCGAATATCAGAGCGTGATGACACTGCATTTGGCGCCCTCTACAGTCTGCCCTAACAGTGTACCTGCTCGACCACACGTAGAATGCAATTTCAGCTTGCTCACGTGAGTGACAGCAAGGCGTACTACCTCAGCAGCCACACATCTTACACTGACGGTACCAATACCCAGAATCCCATGCAGCCCTAACTCTTCCGCTCAACCAACGCACGGAGAGGGGGGGGGGGGTTCATGTGTGGGGGGATTTGGTGGTAGCGGGGGTGTATAATGTAGACCGGAAGAGTTAGGGCTGCATGGGATTCTGGGTAATGGTTGTGTTGTGTTTATGTTGTGTTACGGTGGGATGTTCTCCAGAAATGTGTTTTTCATTCTTTTTTGGTGTGGGTTCACAGTGTGGCGCATATTTGTAACGTAACAATGTTAAAGTTGTTTGATACGGCTACCGTCAGTGTAAGCTGTGTGGCTGATGAGTAAGTATGCTTTGCTGTCTCCTGTGTGTGCAAGTAATAACAACATGCAACATATGGCTGGACTGGCACGCTGTATGTAAATGCTATAGAGGACAATTACTGCAGTGCAATTAGGGCACGCCCTTTATTTAGTAATTAGAGTGTAAATAGGATTATTTTTTCCCTGGGAGTAATCTATGAGAGACACTGAGATCCATAAGTCTCCTGGGAAAATCGGGGGGGGGGGGGGGTCGGCATGTATGTAGCTGAGCCGCATCAGAGTGGTCAAGGAGCCGCATGCGGCTCCGGAGCCGCGGGTTGCCGACCCCTGACCTAGTAGTTTGAAGATACATGTGAAATGAAAAACGAGTGGATCGAAGGTAAATCCCATCAAATATTACCTATTTACTTTGTTACATGCTGTAAAAGTAGTCAGTGACACTCCATGTGTGTAGTTACTTGTGTCAACCAAAGGAACCGAATGTTAATGTTAACAGGCTAACGCTAAATCTGATGCATTTATGTTGTTGAAGTGAGATAAATGACATTTATTCTTTATATATTGTTATTTAGAGCTGAAATGGGCCATGATAAACATGAATTCATCATTTACTGAGGGGACGACTTTCTGACTGATGTACACTACGGACAAAAGCATGAATTGTTATGTAATCATATACTGTTTTGTATATAATTGCTTTGTATTTCATTTACTTACACTTAAGTAGAAGAAATATGACTTTAAAATTGATAATTTACATGGTATCATTGTAGAAAATGTGCCGTACCACTCGTCCATACTTCATCAGCATGATTTGTATAAAATGTCCTGAACTGTGAAATGAGGTGGAAACGTAAACCACACAAGTCGACAGGAACATATAGTTCCAGGAACTTAAAGGCCTACTGAAATGATTTTTTTTTATTTAAACGGGAATAGCAGATCCATTCTATGTGTCATACTTGATCATTTCGCGATATTGCCATATTTTTGCTGAAAGGATTTAGTAGAGAAAATCGACGATAAAATTCGCAACTTTTGCTCGCTGATAAAAAAAAGCCTCGCCTGTACCGGAAGTAGCGTGACGTCACAGGAGCTAGTATTCCTCACAATTCCCCGTTGTTTACAATGGAGCGAGAGAGATTCGGACCGAGAAAGTGATGATTACCCCATTAATTTGAGCGAGGATGAAAGATTCGTAGATGAGGAACGTTACAGTGAATGACTTGAGAGGCAGCGATGGACGTATCTTTTTTCGCTCTGACCGTAACTTAGGTACAAGCTGGCTCATTGGATTCCACACTCTCCTTTTTCTATTGTGGATCACATATTTGTATTTTAAACCACCTCGGATACTATATCCTCTTGAAAATGAGAGTCGAGAACGCGAAATGGACATTCAGTGCCTTTTATCTCCACGACAATACATCGGCGAAATGCTTTAGCTACGAGCTAACGTGATAGCATCTTGCTTTAACTGCATATAGAAACAAAAGAAATAAACCCCTGACTGGAAGTATAGATAGAAAATCAACAATACTATTAAACCGTGGACATGTAAATACACGGTTAATGCTTTCCAGGCTGGCGAAGGTTAACAATGCTGTGCTAACGACGCCATTGAAGCTAACTTAGCAACCGGACTGCACAGAGCTATGCTAAAAACATTAGCTCTCCACCTACGCCAGCCAGCCCTCATTTGCTCATCAACACCCGTGCTCACCTGCGTTCCAGCGATCGGCAGAAGGACGAAGGACTTCACCCGATGCGTTTGGCGGCCCGGAGACGTAGGAAGTCAAGGTGAAGTCGGCGGCTAGCGCGGCTAGCGCGGCTAGCACTCCAACAAAGTCCTCCTGGTTGTGTTGCTGTAATCCGCTGCTAATACACTGATCCCACCTACAACTGTCTTCTTTGCAGCCTTCATTGTTCATTAAAAAAATTGCAAAAGATGTCCAGAATACTGTGGAATTATGAAATGAAAACAGAGCTTTTTGTATAGGATTCTACGGGGTACCATAACTTCCGTTACTCGGACTTCGTCACGTGCATACGTCATCATACCGCGATGTTTCAGCCGGATATTTCCCGGGAATTTTAAAATGTCACTTTATAAGTTAACCCGGCCGTATTGGCATGTGTTGCAAGGTTAAGATTTCATCATTGATATATAAACTATCAGACTGCGTGGTCGGTAGTAGTGGCTTTCAGTAGGCCTTTAAGGTTCCTAAACGTTTGGTGGGAAAAGGGTTAATGACAAAAGTGGAAGCAGATTTCTACAACTAAGTGGTTTTATATTCATGTTTAGTTATGGTTTTTGTTATATATGAACATGCATCCAAATACATGTTTCCAGTTTTTCATTACAGCATGTTTGAAAAGGTTTCGCCATCTTTGTTGCATTTTACTTTATTGTGAAATGAATTATATTTATATAGCGCTTTTCTCTAGTGACTCAAAGCGCTTTACATAGTGAAAATTGTAAAATATACATTAATTATACATTGTACAATATCCATCTATCGAAGGGGTGTGGTCTGAGAAGTAAAAGAGGAGCGATGAAATGTATATTTATAGACCCTTTTGTGTGACATCATACTTTTGAACTTTTGAAGACGGTCGCCATATTGGATGGGTGAATGCCCATAGTTTTTATTTTGTTGCTCAATTGCTTTTTTCAACGTCGTAGAGGTCTATATTGTCAATCATTCCACACTTTTTACCATACTGCTTTCCTGAAATATCAACTAATCCTCTCCCATAGCCTAACAAAGACTTATTAGCTATAATTTTTCACACAAGCGGGCTGTCAAACTATCACAATATTTATATAAATAAATATTAATCACATTTTGTTCCGAGTTAACTTAAAATTAATCGAAATTCGCAGATGGATATACTTTTCCATCATTAATAAGTGTATTCTAGACAGATAATTTTCAAATTTTAAAACCATGAGTTTATTTTAATGAAATCTTATTTAAACATGTTTTTTTAAACAGCTCAACACAAAATTTTCAAACACACTTTTAATGACAAGTAAAAAAAATACCTGCAGTGCCATATGTAGGTAGAAATATCACAGCTTACATTTTTACATCTTTGACATTGAAAGCATGATTGTAATGAATGACATTTTTATTTTTTTTACTGTAGCGCTACAATTGTGAAGGCGGAAGTGTGTGATTGGTTCGAGAAGAGGTGTCTTGACATGTTTTGACGACCACAAGAATAAAGAATTATAAAGACTTCCTGTCTACTGTCTGCCTCTGGCTTTACTTTTTGCTGAGCTTTTATTTGATCTTACTAAACAACTGACAGTAACTATCCACATGTTGTTATCAATGCCGTAAACTGCATCCAAACACGAAAGTGAAGCTCCTCTCTTCAAGTGGCATAGCTCGCCAGCATGCGTTGGTTCCAATAATTATTTCTCAAGGCGATCAAAAATATAATAGTTGTTGTGTGACTATCAGAAACTAATTAGTCATTGAGAGTGGAAAGCAGGGCTCTGTCTGACACGCTGGGTCCAAGGATGCAACATGAAGTCATTACTGCTGTTTTGAGGGTGATTTATTTTACCTTTGAGTAAAAATACAATGCATTACATGCAGATGGTTTGTGGTCCTTTTGCGGTCAACAGAAGTAACGGCACTCAGGTTCACACTCTCTCAATACAAGCCAAACAATTCACAGACAGGTGCAGGTGTTATTCATTCAGCAATCCTTCAGCCCCACACACACTCCGCCCACACACCCACGTAGCCACACCCACTATCCCAGGTGACAAGTGAGAAACAAATCCCTGCCTCTACAATAGTCTTGTTAGGAGAATGACTTGCCATGGCTTTGGAATTGGTATTTCCATAATGTAGCATTTTGTTTGAGCATTTCTACCTGCTAACTACCTGCAACTAAGTAGGCTAAAAAACTTTAAACTTTAAAGGCCTACTGAAAGCCACTACTACCGACCACACAGTCTGATAGTTTATATATCAATGATGAAATCTTAACATTGCAGCACATGCTAATACGGCCGGGTTAACTTATAAAGTGACATTTAAAATTTCCCGGGAAATATCCGGCTGAAACGTCGCGGTATGATGACGTATGCACGTGACGTAGTCAGTTAAACGGAAGTTATGGTACCCCGTAGAATCCTATACAAAAAGCTCTGTTTTCATTTCATAATTCCACAGTATTCTGGACATCTTTTGCAATTTGTTTAATGAACAATGAAGGCTGCAAAGAAGACAGTTGTAGGTGGGATCGGTGTATTAGCAGCGGACTACAGCAACACAACCAGGAGGACTTTGTTGGAGAGCAGACGCGCTAGCCGGCGACCTCACCTTGACTTCCTACGTCTCCGGGCCGCCAAACGCATCGGGTGAAGTCCTTCGTCCTTCCGCCGATCGCTGGAACGCAGGTGAGCACGGGTGTTGATGAGCAGATGAAGGCTGGCTGGCGTAGGTGGAGAGCTAATGTTTTTAGCATCGCTCTGTGCGGTCCGGTTGCTAAGTAGGCTTCAATGGCGTCGTTAGCACAGCATTGTTAACCTTCGCCAGCCTGGAAAGCATTAACCGTGTATTTACATGTCCACCGTTTAATAGTATTGTTGATTTTCTATCTATCCTTCCAGTCAGGGGTTTATTTTTTTTCTTTCTATATGCAGTTAAAGCACGATGCTATCACGTTAGCTCGTAGCTAAAGCGTTTCGCCGATGTATTGTCGTGGAGATAAAAGGCACTGAATGTCCATTTCGCGTTCTCGACTCTCATTTTCAAGAGGATATAGTATCCGAGGTGGTTTAAAATACAAATCCGTGATCCACAATAGAAAAAGGAGAGAGTGTGGAATCCAATGAGCCAGCTTGTACCTAAGTTACGGTCAGAGCGAAAAAAAATATGTATTTCACTGCATTCTAGTCCGTCACTCTAACGTTCCTCGTCCACGAATCTTTCATCCTCGCTCAAATTAATGTGGTAATGGTCCGAATCGCTCTAGCTGCGTTGAAAACAATAGGAAAATATGAGGGAGTGAACAACTGACAACGTCACGCTACTTCCGGTAGGGGCAAGGCTTTTTTTTATCAGAGACCAAAAGTTGCGAACTTTATCGACGTTGTTCTATACTAAATCTTTTCAGCAAAAATATGGCAATATCGCAAAATGATCAAGTATGACACATAGAAGGGATCTGCTATTCCTGTTTAAATAAAACAAATTCATTTCAGTAGGCCTTTAAGACTCTTTTTAAACCCGTTTTTATTCACTGGCTTTTAACCCAGCATGAGACTTTAAAAACTGTTTTTAACTTTTTAACTGCTTTTATCTAACAAATTGTTCTTAAGATAATTTCTTTTTGCTTTTTCAATGGGTATTTTACCTCTGTTTTAAATGTTATTTTTTAGTCTGTCCTTTGCCTGTATTTATTTGTGGTGTACAGCCCTTTGTTCTTCAACTGTGGTTGTTTTTAAAGGGCTTTATAAAATAAAGTTGGTATGGTATGGTATTGTACCTGTGAAGTGAAACCCATTTTAGGTGACTACCTCTTGAAGCTCATCGAGAGAATGCAGAGAGTGTGCAAAGCAGTAATCAGAGCAAAGGGTGGCTATTTTGAAGAAACTAGAATAAAAAACATGTTTTCAGTTATTTCACATTGTTTTGTTAAAGGCCTACTGAAATTAAATGTTCTTATTTAAACTGGGATAGCAGATCCATTCTATGTGTCATACTTGATCATTTCGCGATATTGCCATATTTTTGCTGAAAGGATTTAGTAGAGAACATCGACGATAAAGTTCGCAACTTTTGGTCGCTGATAAAAAAAAGCCTTGCCTGTACCGGAAGTAGCGTGACGTCGCAGGTTGAAGGGCTCCTCACATTTCCCCATTGTTTACACCAGCAGCGAGAGCGATTCGGACCGAGAAAGCGACGATTACCCCATTAATTTGAGCGAGGATGAAAGATTTGTGGATGAGGAACGTGAGAGTGAAGGACTAGAGTGCAATAAAGGATGTATCTTTTTTCGCTCTGACCGTAACTTAGGTGCAAGCTGGCTCATTGGATTCCACACTTTCTCCTTTTTCTATTGTGGGTCACGGATTTGTATTTTAAACCACCTCGGATACTATATCCTCTTGAAAATGAGAGTCGAGAACGCAAAATGGACATTCACAGTGACTTTTATCTCCACGACAATACATCGGCGAAGCACTTTAGCTACGGAGTTAACGTGATAGCACTGTGCTTAAATGCAGATAGAAACAAAATAAATAAACCCCTGACTGGAAGGATAGACAGAAGATCAACAATACTACCAAACCCTGGACCTGTAACCACACGGTTAATGCTGTACCGCCTGGCGAAGCCTATCAATGCTGTTGCTAATGACGCCATTGAAGCTAACTTAGCTACGGGACCTCACAGAGCTATGCTAAAACATTAGCTATCCACCTACGCCAGCCAGCCCTCATCTGCTCATCAACCCCCGTGCTCACCTGCGTTCCAGCGATCGACGGCGCGACGTAGGACTTCACCCAATCATCGATGCGGTCGGCGGCTAGCGTCGGATAGCGCGTCTGCTATCCAACTCAAAGTCCTCCTGGTTGTGTTGTAGTCCGCCGCTAATACACCGATCCCACCTACAACTTTCTTCTTTGCAGTCTTCATTGTTCATTAAACAAATTGCAAAAGATTCACCAACACAGATGTCCAGAATACTGTGGAATTTTGCGATGAAAACAGAGCTTTTTTGTATTGGATACAATGGTGTCCAAATACTTCCGCTTCAACCATTGACGTCACGCGCATACGTCATCATACATAG
>NC_084747.1:15085764-15155764 GCF_033978785.1 Entelurus aequoreus | reverse complement strand
GCGAAAAAAACAAAAACCTTTTGTTTTGTTGTCTCATAATGATTGTGAACGATAGGCAAAATAAAATAAAAAAAAGTGTGGTTTCCCTCTAAGACATATTACCCGAGACTTGCAATGAGGGGGGAGGGGCGGGCATCCAACCCGAAGCTGCAGCCAGTAGAGGCATCGAATGAAGCATTGAAGATGTGGGATGTAGGTGGTGGAGAATGTGTGTGTGTGTATTTTCTGTGGATGCTCGATCACATAGCCAGTCCGTCCAACAAAACTTGACAAACAACGGGTGTATGTCCATGATAGACAGGGAAATAGTTAGTTTTTTCGCTCCACTGTCCTCTAGGGGACTCTCGAAGCAAAAACCTTGCCAAATCGCTTGCAGCCAGGGGGGAAAAAATCCAGATTAGAATGTTTTTGTTTTAGGGAGTGAAAACAAATTTAAACTTTTCACTGTAATTGTCCATTTCTGGTCCTCAAATTCATCATACCTTGCCATGCAGAGTAGGCAGTGTCTCCAAGATGTTTTCCGGTTTGCGATTTAGTCCAAAATCACATAAGTCTGAGTGCTCAGGATTCCGCCCAGCCTCCAATCATTTGTGGCAGCTTTGAACAGCTTCTAGCATCTTCCAATTTGTCGATACACCAGGGCAACGCTTACCGGTACTCCAATCAGCATGTGTCCTGTTACCATGGTTTCGAATATATCGATCCCTTCAACGTCCTCGACTGGACGGGTCGCCAGGCACGCGGCGCTCCGCTTCTCCCAAGAGTTCGGCGTTTGTCCAGCAGCCACCAGGCAGGTGACCCCGAACCCAAGATCTTGTCAAATTCGTTGAGAGGCCAGTCGATCAATTCCCTTGTTTAGATTTTGGAGATCAGTGCAAATTGGGCTACAAAAAAATTAAGACAAAACAAAGAAGCGAGCAGAATAGATAAGGGAGAAGGGAGGGGAAATGTCGGCCTTCGATGAGAGCCAGAGAGAAAAAGCCCTGCTTCACCAACTTCTCTGCTGTGGGTGAAACTAGACTGCTGTTTCTTCACGCCCAACAAAAATAATAGATTTTTTTTTCTTTAGTTGTCCTTGTAAGATGTTATTTTTGCCATGATGAGTCTTGCCGTGGCGCCAAATATTATATTGAGCAGACACTTTATTAGACACCAAGCATATTGTTTTCCCGTTCATCTTAGTAAACAAATATGAAAAAAGTCAATTTCTCTGGAAACCTCTACACTCCATGCCCACTTTTCTCATTTTTGACAGCGACATTTAGGCTAATGAGGGAATCTGGTATCATACAGAGCCTCACTTTTAGTAGGTGACTTCTCACATTTTGGGATTCAACAACCTTTTAGCACAAACTGGACAGGAATTTTTAATTCACTTTATTGTCTGCATGTGTGCTAGCAGTTGTTTTTTACACAAATAATTGAGCATTTCAAATGTTGTTCTCTGCTGTGTGACCTTGTGTGTGCAAACATTGCTCCCTTGTTAGAAAATACTTTACCACAACGTAAATCACTGAAGGGACCTTTTCCTGTGTGTTTCATGTGTTGAGTCACACTTTGTTAGGGTGGAAATCTTTTACCTTGAGTGTTTCAATATTTGATAGTGGATTTATGAGTAAAGCTACTATTATAGACCTCTGAGTAAATATTTTACCACAACTGAACAACTAAATATTTTTAGTCTGTATGTGTTCTCATGTGTCTTACCATATTTGAATTTGTAACGTATCGTTTACCACAAACTGAACAAATAAAAGGTTTTTCTCTCGTGTGATTCAGCATGTGTCGAGTCCAACCTCTTCTGGTAAAAAATATTTTCCCACAAATTGAGCAACACAATTTTTGTTCTGCTGTGTGTGTTATCATGTGTTCAGTCAAATGGCTCTTTTTAGAAAATCTTTTATCGCAAACTGAACAACTAAATGGTTTTTCTCCTGTGTGCGTTCTCATGTGTTCAGGAATGTATCTTTTTTGAGAAAAGCTTTTCCCACAAACTGGGCAAGTAAATGTTTTTTCTCTAGTGTGTGTCCTCATATGTTGATACAAATTGCACTTTTGAGTAAAACTTTTAGCACAAACTGAACAATTAAATGTTTTTTCTCCTGTGTGTGTTCTCATGTGTTCAGGTATATACCTTTTATGAGAAAAGCTTTTACCACAAACTGAGCACGTATATGGTTTTTCTCCTGTGTGTGTTCTCATGTGTTGAGTCAAATTGCTCTTCTGGGTAAAGTTTTTAGCACAAACTGAGCAGCTTAAACATTCTTTATCAGTCTTCTCTTTAGAGCAATCGGAGTGTTTGTTGTCAGTGTGAGTCCTCATATCACCTTCACAGTCTGTTTCACTGCTCAAAGTTACTTCAACCTCGTCTTCAGCCTCAATATCTGATAGTGGAGTTAAGTGGTTGCCTTTTTGGGGTTTCTCTTCATCAACTTTAGTCTTCACAGAGACAACAGTCAGTGGCAACTTGGTGAAATCAGCCTCATCCGTCAGGCCTAGAGGAGACTCTCCCTCCTGAGTGATCCAGAGTTCCTCCTCTTCCTTTTTAATATGGGGGATCTGTGGCGCCTCCTGCTTCAAAGTGGAGCTCCCCCCCTGTGGCTGAGGGGGAGGTTCTTCCGGCTGGACGTCTGTGGGAGAGACAAACAAAATGAACACACTTTAGCTATGTTTCTCCTTAAACTTGGGAGTGGATTGGGGACTTTGTGGATATTGAGTTGAGTTATTTGTCTTGACACCGCATATTCCAATATTATTGACAGAATAGTGAGGTTGGAGATGTGCCAAAAGCTGCAGATTTTTCTGCGTATAGTCAAGGTTTTTATTGAGGACGGGTGTGGTGACTTAGGTCAATTTTAAATGAGGGGAACAGAGCCTGAAGTGATGGACTTTTACGACCTAAATTGATTCCACAACGAGCACGTAACTCAAAACCCTCCTATCTTAAATCAGCACCGCCTATTGAGATAAATTGAAACTAGGGATGTCCGATAATGGCTTTTTGCCGATATACGATATTCCGATATTGTCCAACTCTTAATTACCGATACCGATATCAACCGATACCGATATATACAGTCTTGGAATTAACACATTATTATGCCTAATTTGGACAACCAGGTATGGTGAAGATAAGGTCCTTTTTTTTAAAATTATAAAATAAAATAAGATAAATAAATTAAAAACATAAATGAATTAAAAACATTTTCTTGAATAAAAAATAAATTAAAACAATATAAAAACAGTTACATAGAAACTAGTAATTAATGAAAATGAGTAAAATTAACTGTTAAATCAAATCAAATCAACTTTATTTATAAAGCACATTTAAAATTTACCACAGGGGTAGCCAAAGTGCTGTACAATGGGCAGGTTAAAAATAATACGAGAACCGAGCAAACACAACACAACACAAACAGAACACGATAAAAAATAAATAAATAAAATATAAAAACATAAAAACATAAAAACAGGTTCACAGCAGGTGTATTATGGTTAAAGGTTAGTACTATTAGTGGACCAGCAGCACGCACAATCATGTGTGCTTACGGACTGTATCCCTTGCAGACTGTATTGATATATATTGATATATAATGTAGGAACCAGAATATTAATAACAGAAAGAAACAACCCTTTTGTGTGAATGAGTGTAAATGGGGGAGGGAGGTTTTTTGGGTTGGTGTACTAATTGTAAGTGTATCTTGTGTTTTTTATGTTGATTTAATAAAAAATAAATAAATAAAATAAAATAAAAAACGATACCGATAATAAAAAAAACGATACCAATAATTTCCGATATTACATTTTAAAGCATTTATTGGCCAATAATATCGGCCTGCCGGTATTATCGGACATCTCTAATTGAAACCAACTTACTTTGTGCTTGTCCCTCCCAAATAATACAACCATTTTAAACATGCTACATGCCGCTCAGAAAGAAAAACAAACTTTTAAATCAGAAATATTGTTTGAAAAACAATACAATAGCATTTACTACCAACAGTTCCAGTACTTTTATGAAATAAAGTATCTATACTGTTTCCACTATTTGTTACGGAAGTTTTCTTTCTCCTGTGTGTGTTATCATGTGTTTAGATAAATGGCTTCCTTGAAAATAGCCTTTACCACAATATGGGCAAAACATTTTTTCTCCTGTATGCATTCTTATATGGTTAGTCACATACCTTTCTCAAAGAAAAATGCCCAATACTTGTGTTGTTTTAGGCTGTTGGAACCGTTTCAATCGCCAAAACAGCTCAGTGGCCTTGTGGTTAGAGTGTCCGCCCTAGGACTGGGAGGTTGTGAGTTCAAACCCTGGCCGAGTCATACCAAAGACTACAAAAAACGGGACCCATTGCCTCCCTGCTTGGCACTCAGCATTAAGGGTTGGAATTGGGGGTTAAATCACCGAATGACTCATGAGCGCCGCGGCCACTGCTGCTCACTGCTCCCTTTACCTCCCAGGGGGTGAACATGGGGATGGGTCAAATGCAGAGGACAAATTTCACCACACCTAGTGTGTGTGTGACAATAATTGGAACTTTAACAAAAGGATAAAAATGTCTGCAGAGTTCCTCGAGAGCTAATCAAGAAGGGCGAAAGAAAAGTGGCACGAGTTTGCAGCGATGACTTCGTCGAGTGTTTGTTTGATGTACTTTTAACGTTTAGTATTTCCCATTTAAGCATTATCTTGATGTTATTTGTAGTTCTTAAAACACATTTTTGCTACGAGTGTTTCGTAAAGCACCAACTCGACGAGTCTAAATAAAAAAAATCAAATGTGAGCAAAAACTAAATGTAGTTTTACCAAAGGCAGCAATCATAAATGAATCTTTCAGCACATACACACTGCTGACATCCATAGTTATATTTTGAATAAAAACGGGGAAAAACACGCTCACTCGTCAACGGCGCCTACAACAAAAACAAAGTAAAAAACGAAGCATGATTTATCCGGAAGAGTCTGGACACCAATTTGCTTGACACAGCCACACACAAATAAGTTGTATTCATCTGTTTTGCTGTGGAGAATGATGTCAGGAGCACCAGATAGTTTGACGTATCTGTAGTGGAGAATGATGTCAGGAGCACCAGATAGTTCGACATATCTGGGAATGCGACCGACGGATAATCCTTGAGATCACTGGACAAATCTTGTTTGATAAAGTATAGGGACCTACTCCTTTGCATAGTTTGATTATTTGCTGGTATCTGCTTTTAATGGTAAAATCTAGGCCCCTTTTGTACTCAGATAGTTTGCACTCTGGTGGGCCCACTGCCTTTACTTTTGTTCAAAAGTCACATGACTGCATACAACCTACAGTACAGGCCAAAAGTTTGGACACACCTTCTCATTCAATGCGTTTTCTTTATTTTCATGACTATTTACATTGTCAAACACACCTGCGATGTGAAAACCATTTCAGGTGACTACCTCTCGAAGCTCATCGAGAGAATGCCAAGAATGTGCAAAGCAGTAATCATAGCAAAGGGTGGCTATTTTGAAGAAACTCGAATATAAAACACATTTCAGTTATTTCACCTTTTTTTTGTTAAAGGCCTACTGAAATGAATTTGTTTTTATTTAAACGGGGATAGCAGGTCCATTCTATGTGTCATACTTGATCATTTCGCGATATTGCCATATTTTTGCTGAAAGGATTTAGTAGGGAACATTGACGATAAAGTTGCAACTTTTGCTCGCTGATAAAAAAAAGCCTTGCCTGTACCGGAAGTAGCGTGACATCACCGGAGGAAGGACTTCTCACAATTCCCCATTGTTTACAATGCAGCGAGAGCGATTCGGACCGAGAAAGCGACGATTACCCCATTAATTTGAGCGAGGATGAAAGATTTGTGGATGAGGAACGTTAGAGTGAAGGACTAGAACGCAGTGCAAGACATATCTTTTTTCGCTCTAACCGTAACTTAGGTACAAGCTGGCTCATTGGACTCCACACTTTCTCCTTTTTCTATTGTGGATCACAGATTTGTATTTTAAACCACCTCGGATACTATATCCTCTTGAAAATGAGAGTCGAGAACGCGAAATGGACATTCACAGTGACTTTTATCTCCACGACAATACATCGGCAAAACACTTTAGCTACGAGCTAACGTGATAGCATCGTGCTTAACTGCATATAGAAACAAAAGAAATAAACCCCTGACTGGAAGGATAGATAGAAAATCAACAATACTATTAAACCATGGAAAGGTAACTACACGGTTAATGCTTTACAGGCTGGCGAAGTTTAACAATGCTGTTGCTAACGACGCCATTGAAGCTAACTTAGCAACCGGACCTCACAGAGCTATGCTACAAACATTAGCTCTCCACCTACGCCAGCCAGCCCTCATCTGCTCATCAACACCCGTGCTCACCTGCGTTCCAGCGATCGACGGTGCGACGAAGGACTTCACCCGATGACGGATGCGGTTGGCGGCCCGGAGTCGGAGGAAGTTAAGGTGAGTTTGGCGGCTAGCGCGTCTGCTATCCATCTCTCAGTCCTCCTGGTTGTGTTGCTGTATCTATCCATCCATTTTCTACCGCTTATTCCCTTCGGGGTCGCGGGGGCGCTGGAGCCTATCTCAGCTACAATCGGGCGTAGTCCACCTACAACTTTCTTATTTGCAGTCTCCATTGTTCATTAAACAAATTGCAAAAGATTCACCAACACAGATGTCCAGAATACTGTGGAATTTTGAGATGAAAACAGAGTTTTTTGTATAGGATTCAATGGGTCCGTATACTTCCGTACCAACCCTTGACGTCACGCGCATACGTCAGCATAAAAAACGTTTTCAACCGGAAGTGTGGCGGGAAATTTAAAATTGCACTTTATAAGTTAACTCGGCCGTATTGGCATGTGTTGCAATGTTAAGATTTCATCATTGATATATAAACTATCAGACTGCGTGGTCTGTAGTAGTGGCTTTCAGTAGGCCTTTAAGTACATAACTCCACATGTGTTCATTCATAGTTTTGATGCCTTCAGTGACAATCTACAATGTAAATACCGTAATTTCCGGACTATAAGCCGCTACTTTTTCCCCTCGTTCTGGTCCCTGCGGCTTATACAAGGGTGTGGCTTATTTACGGCCTGTTCTTCTCCGACACCGACGAAGAGGATTTCGGTGGTTTTAGTACGCAGGAGGAAGACGATGACACAATGATTAAAGACTGACTTTTCATATACCGGTAGGCTGGTTATTTTGATAACGTACAGGTGAGCACTTTGTATTACTTTGCACCGTTGTATTATTTGTACTCTGCACAAATGCTGTTCGCCATGTCAAAGATGTGAAAGTTTGATTCAATGATTGAAAGATTTATTGTTAATAAATGGGACGCTTTGCGTTCCCAAACAGTCCTCTCTGTCCCGACAATCCCCTCCGTGGTAGCAGGAACCCCTATATACTACGGTAATTACACATCAAAACCCTGCGGCTTATAGTCGGGTGCGGCTTATATATGGAGCAATCTGTATTTTCCCCTAAATTTAGCTGGTGCGGCTTATAGTCAGGTGCGGCTTATAGTCCGGAAATTACGGTAGTCATGAAAATAAAGAAAACGCATTGAATGAAAAGGTGTGTCTAAACTTTTGGCCTGTACTGTATATTGAAGGCTCTTCCAGTGAGAGCGCCTTCCATTAACACATGGCACTCCATAGACATGTCAAATTACAATTAAAGTAGGCATTGTAATTGTGCTTCGCAACACAGCTCTTACACAGTGATCAGTGTGGTCAATTGTGCGACTTAGTCACTACAATTAGCGAGTAGAAGTTTGCATTAAAAAGGGAAAGAGGGGAGTGTGTCTTGCGTCGTGCATTTATTCAACTGCAAGCGGTAGGGATGATACTCGAAACCGGTTTTACCGGTTGTTCGATAAGAAAAGAACCGAGTCCTCGACCTCGAATCCCTTTTTGAGAACCGGTACCCGTTATCGAGACCACTATAGTAAAGAAAAAAAGTTGGTTCTTTATTCGAATCCCTCCGAACGAATCCCGTCCCGACCAGAAATGCCTTGTGAGACATCACAAGAAATGACGTCGCGTAGCTCAGTCATTAGGCGCAGATAGGGAAAGCAGGAAAAACAATGCACCAGAAAAGCGCTCCAAGGTGTAATAAAGTTGAAAACAAAAGGTATAATCAAATGAATAACTTTACTGAGAGATTTGAGCAGGGTACAAACACATGACGAACACTTTTACGACCAACCGGAAACATAGCAACCAGGCTAGCAACGCACCTCCTTTACGGCAGCTGCCGCAACGTTCTTAAAGCAACCGCAGCACATACATATATATACAACATATCTCCCTTTTTTAACTTTTGTTTTTCTTTCCTTGTAAACAAAACAAAATCACACTGTATATGTGTTGTCTGTCTAATTATAAATAATGCAGACTAGGCGTGTTGGCTGAGTTCTTGACGTTTACTTTCACAGCGTGCTCATAACCTCATTCTTAGCTGCCGGGTAACGACATGCAACAACACTTTTCGGGACTACCGCGCATGCTCGTCACTCCCGTTGCATGATGGGTAGTGTAGTTGTTATATTCCGTAGCCTAGCTCATAACATCACATCTTTCCCCCTTTAAAGAAATAATGTTAACTCAATAAAGTGTATTTCTTTTTTTAGCTTTAACTTTTCATTTTTTAGCATTGTAACCACATTTACAAACAACTTTTCTCTTCATAGAATTTTCTTTCAATAAAGAAATAAAGTGCAAAAATGTCAAAGCATCATAACAAACAGTTATGTCAAATAGCAGCAGAAGTGCACTTTTTGGATAGCTGTATTATTTTCAGTTTTGTGCCCAAGGGACTGATTTTATTTAACACTATATTATTATTTATACACCTACAGTGATCACAGAGACAGGTTGTTTTGGTGTTACTGTATATATTTGTTTTTCTGAAAAATCCCACTTAATATACTTTCGGTAACAACAGTCAATATTTATTTATTTTATTTTTTTCTTATATAATAAAAGTGAGCTTTTGTTAAACCAAATATTGTGTTTTTTTTTTCCATATACAACAACCTATCTGGACTCGATAAGAGAATCGATAAGGAATCGGTTCGATAATAGGATTCGATAATAGGCTCGAACTCGATAATTTCTTATCAAACATCATCCCTAGCAAGCGGTCACGAAAGGTAAAGTATTCGCCATCACAGTCCAAGAGATTGTGCACAAATGCTGTGGAAAGCATACAGAAAACCTCCAGAAACAAACCAACCTTTATTACTAATGTGGGCGCAAAGAAGACACAGCTTCGAGACTTTCCTCGTCATTTGCCTTCCCGGGGAGTGTTTTCATATGTTAGCATAGTTGCCTTCAGAGTAAATCTGTTACCAAAAATTAAGCGACTGAAGTTTGTGCGTTTTCGTGTGTTACAATACATGCCTTTTAAGAGAATCTTCCCCACAAACTAAGCAACAGACGGGTTGTTCTGTGTGTTTCATTCTGTGTTGAGTCAATGTTAGTTTGCCTGTATGAAAAGGTTTCATTGCTAACCGGGCAACGAACAAGTTTTTCTCCAGTGTGTGTGTTCTTATGTGAAAAGCTTTTACTATAAACTGAACAGCTGCATGTATTTCCTCTATTGTGTTTTATTGTGTTGAGACAAACCTCATCTGGAAAAACAACCTTTACAGTAAACTAAGTATCGAAATAGTTTTTCTCCTGTGTGTGTTCTTGTGTTGTATCGATGTGTTATTTTTAGAAAAGCTCAACCATTTTTACCTCTCTTCTTTGTAGAGCATTCAGAGTGTTTGTTGTCAGTGTGAGTCCTCATATCACCTTCACAGTCTGCATCGCTGCTCAAATGTTCTTCAACTTCGTCTTCAGCCTCACTATCTGACAGTGGTGTTAATAGGTTGTCTACTTGTGGTTTCTCTTCATCATCTTCAGTCTTCACAGAGACAACAGTCAGTGGCAACTTGGTGAGATCAGCCTCCTGCGGTCCTAGAAGACACTCTCCCTCCTGAGTGATGCAGAGTTCCTCCTCTTCCTTTTTAATGCAGGGTGGTTGTGGAGTCTCCTGCTTCAAAGTGGAGCTGTCCCTCAGCGGCTGAGAGGGAAGTTCTCCTGGATGACCAATCAGCTGCTGGACGTCTGCAGGACACAAACAACACAAACACACTTTATCTTAGACATGATCCATGAGATGCTTCTCCTTAAATCTGCTGCACACTTTCTTCCATGTACTGCATGTGTGTGTAGTGTTTCACCGCCATTCATTTAGTGCCTTGCAAACACGACAGATTCACGTTTACATGACTTGGCTTGGACTCGGACAAGTGAAGCTAGAAATATAGAAGATAGAAAACCCATGTGTTGATCTATATTTGGATATTACAAACTAGGGGTGTATTATTTTGCGAAGTTCATAAAAACGGCTAAATAAAATAAGAGTAAAAAAAATATTCTGGAACGCACAGGGGTGTGACGAGATTTGACTCTCGCTTGCTGACTGTTAGAATAATTGTATCTAAGTTATCACAAAGTTTTGTGTTGAAATGAGTTCCCGGCGAGAAGGCAAAAGCTGTCTTTGAACCTACCAAGAAGAAGGCTTGTAAAACTCCACTGTGTAGGATGATTTCTTTGATGTATTGTAATCAACAGAAATATATTGTCTTGACCCAAGAACTACAAAAGCGGAGAGGAAGCAGGGCCTGACTCCCCTCAAGGCGACCTCTTTTGTGAACTGTTTTACGACCTCTTCTTTGAACTGTTTTACGACCTTTCTTTTGAACTGTTCTGTAACCAAAGGCAACGCTGTTTACCACCCACGTCCCTTAGAAACAGCTGTTGCCATGTAATCAGGGAAAGTCCAAATAAAAATAGGTGGCGTACAATCTTTCGCCAGAGCATGCTGAGACACTGGTACAAGGGTACAGTGTCCAGGCGTCTCTCCTCACTGAGCCAAAGTGAATTCTGTCTCTGTTTGATTCTTTGCTTCTTGTCTCGTTTAATAGATGTCATCAGTGTTTGAACCTGACACTGACCAACTGCATCTCTGTCTGGACTAGAGCCTGCAGTGCCTCAGACTGGAAGTCTCTGCAGAGAGTGATGAGGACGGCAGAAAATACCATCAGAACTCCTCTTGCTACTATCCGAGAGATTGTAAAAAGCAGCTGCCTTAAGATGTTGTTTTAGTGCGGTTTTGAAGGAGGATAGAGATGCACTTTCTTTTATACCTGTTGGGAGTGCATTCCACATTGATGTGGCATAGAAAGAGAATGAGTTAAGACCTTTGTTAGATCGGAATCTGGGTTTAACGTGGTTAGTGGAGCTCCCCCTGGTGTTGTGGTTATGGCGGTCATTTACGTTAAGGAAGTAGTTTGACATGTACTTCGGTATCAGGGAGGTGTAGTGGATTTTATAGACTAGGCTCAGTGCAAGTTGTTTTACTCTGTCCTCCACCCTGAGCCAGCCCACTTTGGAGAAGTGGGTAGGAGTGAGGTGGGATCTGGGGTGGAGGTCTAGAAGTAACCTGACTAGCTAGTTCTGGGATGTTTGGAGTCTAGATTTGAGGGTGTTGGAGGTGCTAGGATACCAGGAGGTGCATGCGTAATCGAAAAAGGGTTGAACGAGAGTTCCCGCTAGAATCCTCAAGGTGCTTTTGTTGACCAGAGAGGAGATTCTATAGAGAAATCTCGTTCGTTGGTTGACCTTTTTGATTACCTTGGTTGCCATTTTATCACAGGAAAGATTAGCCTCTAAAATGGAACCTAGGTAGGTGACCTCATCTTTCCTGCTGATAACAATGTCACCCACTTTTATAGTGAAGTCACTGACTTTCTTAAGTTTGGTGTGGGACCCAAATAGGATGGATTCCGTTTTACCTAAGTGTAGACATGTGGTCTTCTCTTCACACACTGCACATCTCCTACTCTTCCCCCAAATCTCTTCTTTCAAATCTATCTTTACACAAGGGCTTGTTTTGCTCTTCGACTTTCTTCATTTGACTTTTGCATTCTTTCATCTCCTCTGATGTGAACTTCACTGCCTTCTTCAAGCTAACAATCATGGCGGCTCTTTCTTTACATTCGTCACCAAGTCGGCTCATTTCTAATCAACGCTCTTGAAATAGCTTTCATATTCCAAAACGTCAACACACTCACCTTTATCTGCAGTTTTCGTATTTTTCTTCATTGGTGCTTTGCTGGAAGTTGATTCTCTTTCATGTTCTCTTTTAGCGGACGTCGCCATCTTAGCATAGCAGTAGTCGTCCATCTTCTATCACGTCTTCAATCTTCACTTCAGATAACACTCCATCTCTCCAAACTCAACTTCAATTTAATGGGCTTTAGAAAATACAACTCTTTGAGCTATTTTTCTCTATATTAGCTGTGAATATATACAGCTATTAGATCGTAAACTTCTTTAGTCCGCCATCTTGCCCACCACGGAAGTCTTCTTGTTTACCGGATGTGCTGACCTACCCGATCCGTATGCGCATGCGCCAAAGTAACGGAAATGCCTTATTTTGTTTTCACTGTTCTACTGTTTGATGTTTAGTTGTTCAATAAAATATATTCTTCTTTTTTACAGTAAATTGAATTTTCGTTATAGAAATATTAAAACAACTCAATCTTTCTGTAAAATGTGTGCAGCAGTCGTTCCCTCGTTATATTTAAATCATTTGAGTAGCATAAATGACTTTCGAAATATGCAGCTCTTCAATTACAAGTTGCAAGCTAAGATGAACACTTCAAATTTAGATAATAAACGATGTGGTTCGATTTTTCCTTATATATGGCAGATTTTAAAACAAACCAAAAAAGGGTTAATTTTCATTAAAATATCGTCATAAAATTGTATTGTGTGCTGTTTTCCTTTTATGGATTTAAATGTTTCCAGATAAACAAAAAAATCGAATATATGTTCATCCAAGATGCAAAAATGCGTGTTTTATCTGTGTGATGGCAAATTGAACCGGAAGCAGTATTTTAGTATTTTCCTTTGCGTTTAGCATGTATTTTTTTAAGCATAACGGTAACATCTTTTTTCAGCAGGAGTCCTATTGTCGTTTTTATGTCCGTTAATTCTATTTCTAATTCTGAAACGCAAATCAAAAAACAACGATAAGGCCGTTTTTCGATTTTTATTATATATGGCAGTTTGGAAAACAAAAATGGTTGATTTTCATTAAATTATTGCCATAAAATGTGTTTTTGTGCTGTTTTCATTTCATGGATTTTTATTTTTCCAGATAAACGCAAAATTCAAATTCATGTTAATCCCAAATGCAAAAATGCGTGCTTATCTGTGTGATGACAAATTGAACCATATTTTTTAAGCTTTCCTTCGTGTTTAGCATGTTTTTAGCATAACGCTAACACTTTTGTTCAGCAGGAGTCCTACTGTCATGTTAAAAAAGTGTCATTAAATAGTTGTCCAACTTTTGTTTCAGAAATTAAAATGGAAAAAATGGCCCAAAATGTGTTTTTTGATTCGCATTAGAGAATTCGAAATAGAACGGACCTTTATGCTAAAAACGAAAGCTTAAATACTGCTTCCGGTTCGAATTGTCGTCACACAGATAACCACGCATTTTTGCATTTTGGATGAACATCAATTGGATTTTTGTTGTTTATTTGGAAAAATACAAATACACAAAAGGAAAACGGCACAAAATCCAATTTTATGGCAATATCTTAATTAAAAATCAACCCTTTTTTTTGTTTGTTTTAAAATCTGCCATACATAATAAAAATCGTAAAACGGCCCTCATTTTGTTTTTTTGTTTTGCGTTTCCGAATTGGAAATAGAATGAACGGAAGGTACACGGACCTGGTCCGATAAAACTTTTATAGCGTAGTTTTTTTTTTTGTGTTTTTTTTTAATTGAACAACAAACACACCATTTATAATGCACACAAAAGTCAAGGCACTTTCAACATAACTAAAGATCTACACATCAGGTTCACCAAATCACGACATTAGCAAAACATGTCAAGTAAAGAAAACAAAAGCAAATATAGATAGAGTATTAAATATTAATAAATAATAATTAAGAAAAAATATGAAGAAAACAAAAAACAAAAAGGGCTACCTAAATCACTTGAAATTTTTTTTTTATTATTATTATCAAATATATATTAATTTAAGGTCTTTTGTACTCTTAATCATCCTCCAAGATTTGATTGATAATTGTAAAGCATTAAGCCAATTAGAAAATGTAGGCCTTATTTTCATAAATCGACATTCATATAGAAACATTTTTTCCTGGAGCATAATAATGTTGACAAACATTTCTATGTTACATGCAGTCATTTATAAAAATACCACATTTGATCTCTTCTACAGAGAATGGGGACATCTCCACACCTTTGTCTCTCAGCCAATTTCTGATCCCCTCCCAAAACACATGTACACTCTCACATTCCACAAACAGATGATTGACATCCTCTACAGCTCCACAGATATAACAGCCATCAACCTCCATGTTAAATGTAAGTTTAAAAAAATAATTTGAGGGGTGTATTCCATTAATAATTTTAAATTGTATTTCTTTAATTTTGGGAAGAATTGGGTATGTAATATATATTTTCCTTAGCTCTAGTTTTGTAAACTCCTTCAGGATATGTTGTCTAAAGCGTAGTGACCGACCGGAAGTGTCTGACCTCTGGCGCATGCGCAAACGCATGGGCAGGACAAAGAGAAAAGACCAAGATGGCTGACTGGGTGGCTTCGACTTTCCAGGATGTTTCAAATTTACGATAAAACAGCTATATGGATTCACGGCAAATATATATATATACATCAATAAATACATCAAATATTCCCTTTTCTAAAGCCTATGACATGGAAGTTGAGTCTGGAGCGACGGAGTGTTATCGAAGTGAAGAACGTAGACGACTACTGCTATGCTAAAATGGCCACCAACTTCCAGCAAATCACCAACGGAGATAAAGACGAAAACTGCAAATGAAAATGAGTGAGTCGAATTTCCCAACAGTGTCATTTTGGAAGCAATCATAAGCACCGAAAAGAGTGTTGATGATACATCTGAGGATTTTCTTGAAGAATGTAAAGAAAGAGCCGCCATGATTGTTAGCTTGAAGAAGGCAGTGGAGTTCACATCAGAGGAGATGAAAGAATGCAAAAGTCAAATGAAGAAAGTGGAAGAGCAAAACAAGCGCTTGTGTAAAGAAAATGATGATGTGAAAGAAGAGATTTTGGTGAAGACTGAGAGATGTGCAGTGTGTGAAGAGAAGACTGGACCACATGTCTACATCAAGGTGCAGAGGATTGGAGGTAATAAAGAACAAGAATAATATAATTACTGTCAACTTTTGATTGGGAAGTTCTCCACAAGTGTCACAGCTCATAAAGTCAAAGAAAGTCACCAAACTAAATTTAAATCGTTTTGAATTTTGGTGTTATTAAAGTTAAAAGTTAAAGTACCAATGATTGTCACACACACACTAGGTGTGGTGAAATGTGTCCTCTGCATTTGACCCATCCCCTTGTTCAGCCCCTGGGAGGTGAGGGGAGCAGTGATCAGCAGCGGTGGCCGTGCCCGGGAATCATTTTTGGTGATTTAACCCCCAATTCCAACCAGCAGGGAGGTAATGGGTCCCATTTTTATAGTCTTTGGTATGACTCGGCCGGGGTTCGAACTCACAACCTACCGATCTCAGGGCGGACACTCTAACCCAGTGTTTTTCAACCACTGTGCCGCGGCACAGTTTGGTGTGCCGTGGGAGATTATCTCATTTCACCTATTTGGGTTAAAAATATTTTTTGCAAACCAGTAATTATAGTCTGCAAATTATGTGTTGTTGTTGAGTGTCGGTGTTGTAACCGTGTAATACTCTTCCATATCAGTAGGTAGCCAATTGCTTTGTAGATGTCGGAAACAGCGGGAGGCAGTGTGAAGGTAAAAAGTTATCTAATGCTTAAACCAAAAATAAACAAAAGGTGAGTGCCCCTAAGAAAAGGCAGTGAAACTTAGGGAAGGCTATGCAGAACGAAACTGGCTACAAAGTAAACAAAAACAGAATGCTGGACGACAGCAAAGACTTACTTTGGAGCAAAGACGGCGTCCACAATGTACACCCGAACATGACATGACAATCAACAATGTCCCCACAAAGAAGGATAAAAACAACTGAAATATTCTTGATTGCTAAAACAAAGTAGATGCGGGAAATATCGCTCAAAGGAAGACATGAAACGGCTGCAGGAAAATACCAAAAAAAGAGAAAAAGCCACCAAAATAGGAGCGCAAGACAAGAACTAAAACGCTACACACAGGAAAACAGCAAAAAAGTCAAAATAAGTCACGGCGTGATGTGACAGGTGGTGACAGTACACCTACTTTGAGACAAGAGCTATATTGATGCATGCTTGGTTATGGTTTAAAGTCATATCCAACAATTGCGACAACGACTTTTTACTGTCAACTGAGTTTTGTTTTTTTATGATTTCTGCTGGTGGTGTGCCTCCGCATTTTTTCAACGCAAAAAAATGTGCCTTGGCTCAAAAAAGGTTGAAAAACACTGCTCTAACCACTAGGCCACTGAGCATAGCAGTAGTCGTCCTACTGAGTAGTATCTGTTGTTACAAAGCAGATAAAAACATTCTTACTGTCAATGATTAGCGTGTGATCGTCACAGCTCATATAGTAAAATAAAATTACCTTAGCAAATTTAAATCATTTGAATTGTTTTATTTGTTTGAAAATGTATTTTGGATCATTGAATGTTAGGCACTTTAAATATCTAATGTTAATAGGAGCGCTTTTTTTAAATAGCAAAAAGTCAACATCTCATTGTGCGGTTTTATGAGAAACTCATTCTTCATCCATGGACACTTCTGTCTGGATAACTTCGGACTAATCACATAAGTAGCTCGGTTTACCTTAGTGATCCATTCCATAAGATTTGTTGAAAACAGAATCGTGCAAAAACCAAAACAATGTCTCCCTAAAAACAGTGTAAATCTAATTAGGCCATTTCAGACACCCATAAAAGTTGTAAAACATTTTATTGTACATTATTATAACTTTACATGTAAAAAACAAAGTGATTTACATATAAATAACAATATAAGTGACAATGACAGCAATTCCGCTTCAAATGTGAAACAGATATGTGATACAACTCATTAAAAGCCAAGTGAAATATGTCAAGTCTTTAATTGTTATAGTTTTGATGCTCATCTTACGGTTTTTGAAACCCCCAAATTTTCTGAGACTTCAACTGGAGGTCCAGCTGCAAGCCATAATCATCAAAATAATATCAAAAGAAGGCGTAAAATATCTTGAGTTGCAGGTTATAAGCATATTTCATATATTAGTTTCACTTTCTTCCCCCAATTGCTGGAATGAACAAATCTTTCCGAAATACGAAGATGTTTTGAGTAGTTTTTAGTGTGTCCATAGTGAGTCTACTGACGGTTATAAGTTCGAACTATACGCTACTTTATATTAAAAACAGCGGAGGATGCATGTGCATGTGTGAGCAATTCTGCTTGATAAAGAATAAGAAGGAGCTTATTGACTACAGTGCGGACTACAATGGCAGACCCGTGCAAAGCACTGTGGGTAAATGCTGATGTCACCAATGGGAAAAATGTCACAATTGGCGCCATTTCGGCTCGTTCCGAGGAAGTATGAAGGAAGGCAAGATTGTTTTTGATAAATATCTCCGCAATGCCTTCAGGGTTGGATTTAAAAGTTTTCGGGACTTATGCAGATCCCAAATACACAATAACAAGTACCAATAGGTAAGAACATATGTTTTTGCATAACACGTACCTTCAAAGGCCTACTGAAATGAATTTTTTAAATTTAAACGGGAATAGCAGATCCATTCTATGTGTCATACTTGATCATTTTGCGATATTGCCATATTTTTGCTGAAAGGATTTAGTAGAGAAAATCGACGATAAAGTTCGCAACTTTTGCTCGCTGATAAAAAAAAAAACCTTGCCCCTACCGGAAGTAGCGTGACGTCACAAGCGGTAGTGCTGCTCACAATTCCCCGTTGTTTACAATGGAGCGAGAGATTTTAGGAGCGAGAAAGTGACGATTACCCCATTAATTTGAGCGAGGATGAAAGATTCGTGGATGAGGAACGTTACAGTGACAGACTAGAATGCAGTTCAAGAGATATCTTTTTTCGCTCTGACCGTAACTTAGGTACAAGCTGGCTCATTGGAATCCACACTCTCTCCTTTTTCTATTGTGGATCACGGATTCGTATTTTAAACCACCTCGGATACTATATCCTCTTGAAAATGAGAGTCGAGAAGGCGAAATGGACATTCACAGTGACTTTTATCTCCACGACAATACATCGACGAAGCTCTTAGCATGAGCTAACGTGATAGCATCTGTCTCAAATGCAGATAGAAACAAAATAAATAAATCCCTGACTGGAAGGATGGACAGAAGATCAACAATACTACTATCAGGAGACACCGAACCAAACACTGGACATGTAAATACACGGTTAATGTGTATTCGACGCCTGTCGAAGCCTAGCAATGCTGTTGCTAACGACGCTAACTTAACAACGGGACCTCGTCAGAGCTATGATAAAAACATTAGCGCTCCACCTACGCCAGCCAGCCCTCCTCCGCTCATCAACACCCGTGCTCACCTGCGTTCCAGCGATCGACGATGCGGTCGGCGGCCCGGAGACGTAGGAAGTCAAGGTGACTTCGCCGCTAGCGCGTCTTCTATCCAACAAAGTCCTCCTTGTTGTGTTGCTACAGCCAGCCGCATACACCGATCCCACCTACAACGTTCTTCTTTGCAGCCTCCATTGTTCAGTAAACAAATTGCAAAAGATTCACCAACACAGATGTCCAGAATACTGTGGAATTTTGTCGAAGAAAACAGACCTGTTTGTATTGTGTCCAAAAGGGTCCAAACACTTCCGTGGACCTCGCGACGTCACGCGCGTACGTCATCCTCCAAAGGCGTTTTGAACCGGAAGTTCCCCGGGAAATTTAAAATTGCACTTTATAAGTTAACCCGGCCGTATTGGCATGTGTTGCAATGTTACGATTTCATCATTGATATATAAACTATCAGACTGCGTGGTCGGTAGTAGTGGCTTTCAGTAGGCCTTTAAATGTTTACCTAAGTTTGGCGAGGCGCCTTTGGCATGCAACCGTGTTTATAACTTCACCTTTATTGTTAGTTTTGACGCCAAAATACCTCCATATTGCGCTTCCCACACTCACTTTATTAACAAGTAGAATTACTACTTCTGCCATTCCCCCTCTTATGTGGCCACACTGTTTCCGCTAGTATGAGCTCCGTGTGTTTGTCGACTTGGTTAATTTTAACTGTAGCGTCACTCCTGCGCTCCAGCATGAGCATGAAAATTAAAGGTATCGTTATTTTTCAAAGGCAATATAGTACCTTTTTTTTATTCATTAGTACTGGTGTATTGTACAACCCTAGTATACACACTTTAGATAATTGTAAAGTAAATGTCTTGAATTGTTTTGTATGAAAATTCATTTTAATTTTCAAACTGTAATAGAATTTACAAACATTGTAATGTTTGGTCACCGCCCGTTCTCAAACTGACATTGCTGACAACACGAAGCAATAAAATCGCACACATCAATTGCCTTGTGTGCATGTTTTTACTGACAGCTGTTAAAAGTATATCAAACAAACCTTTAACGATGTGATCATTGCAAACACGTGCGTTCTTCGATCTGAAGTGCGTGCCACTTGTCGTTTTTCGTAAAATCTTGCACACTTTTGTCTTTCTTGATTACTTCTTTAGGATTTCTGAAGAAACTTTTATC
Source organism: Entelurus aequoreus (assembly GCF_033978785.1). Lineage (NCBI taxonomy): Eukaryota > Metazoa > Chordata > Actinopteri > Syngnathiformes > Syngnathidae > Entelurus > Entelurus aequoreus. The sequence continues at coordinate 15,135,963 of NC_084747.1, read as the reverse complement.
TTTTTCGAGATTTAAACGGTTCACACAACCTAAAACAACGTAAGTATAGGGCATTTTTCTTCGAGAAAGGCAAAATGCCGCCCAGAACGCTTTGACAAAAGACGCTCGCTGGACAGTTGTTGTCTGGTCTGGGTTGTTTCCTGTTGATTTTGGGTAAGCACGACATTTATGTCGAAATAGTTTGTCTCCAAGTTCCATATTTTGCAGCTTCGATTCACTTTCAATTCACTCTCTCGGCTTCCGTCTGCTCCAACGTCTTACTTTTTCTTCGTGCTCGCTTCTGTAAACAGCAGTATATTTAGCTTTAAAAAGATAAGGTGGTGACTCCTCATTTGTCCCAAAATAGTTGTCTTAGTTTGATTCCAGAAGTAGGAACACACATTGTTGCCAGAAGTGAAGTGAAGTGTGAAGTGAATTACATTTATATAGCGCTTTTTCTCAAGTGACTCAAAGCGCTTTACATTGTGAAACCCAATATCTAAGTTACATTTAAACCAGTGTGGGTGGCACTGGGAGCAGGTGGGTAAAGTGTCTTGCCCAAGGACACAACGGCAGTGACTAGGATGGCGGAAGCGGGGATCGAACCTGCAACCCTCAAGTTGCTGGCACGGCCGCTCTACCAACCGAGCTATACCGCCCCCAAGTCAGAAGTGTGCTGCGAAGGAAACAGAAATCAATGCGCTAAGGAAATCAGTCCCGCAAATGATTAAAATGATCAATATACGTTAAATATTGAACATATTACATATTGTTATGAACATGTCTGTTACTACATTGTACATACACTACCGTTCAAAAGTTTGGGGTCACATTGAAATTTCCTTATTTTTGAAGGAAAAGCACTGTACTTTTTAATGAAGATAACTTTAAACTAGTCTTAACTTTAAAGAAATACACTCTATACATTGCTAATGTGGTAAATGACTATTCTAGCTGCAAATGTCTGGTTTTTGGTGCAATATTTACATAGGTGTATAGAGGCCCATTTCCAGCAACTATCACTCCAGTGTTCTAATGGTACAATGTGTTTGCTCATTGGCTCAGAAGGCTAATTGATGATTAGAAAACCCTTGTGCAATCATGTTCACACATCTGAAAACAGTTTAGCTCGTTACAGAAGCTACAAAACTGACCTTCCTTTGAGCAGGTTGAGTTTCTGGAGCATCACATTTGTGGGGTCAATTAAACGCTCAAAATGGCCAGAAAAAGAGAACTTTCATCTGAAACTCGACAGTCTATTCTTGTTCTTAGAAATGAAGGCTATTCCACAAAATTGTTTGGGTGACCCCAAACTTTTGAACGGTAGTGTAGATTATATATATTAAAAGTTGCTGGAGGGTTTCTGAGCCCGTTGGTGGTGGTAGATTTCCGTTCTGTGCGGTGACCGTTTCCTTTTTCGATGGCCATGTCGATCACTTTCAGGCAAGTCGTGAGCATTTCGTCACTTACAGTACATCTTCTCCAACATAAAGGTGGTTGCAGTGCGTTTGAATTTGTGTGAACGATTTCATTGGTCTGATGTGATTTGGCTAAATTTATTGGTGGCATCTGAGGCTTGTAAACCCGGAAAAAAATCCATCAATTAGGCGCAGCGTTTTATAAAGAGCAGGATTCAAAGTCTGGGGAAAAATGCGGCGGATTATAGACCGAAAATTACCGTATATTGTTTAAAAAAGTAGTGTGATATATTGCCATATCAATATATCTTCTCATTGCTAGTATGTACAGATGTTTTTCTATTTTCTGTTATTCTAGCTACACTTGTCCAAGTCTAAGCAAAGTTATGTAAACATTGATCCGTTTTAGCAAGGCACTAAATGAATGGCCGTGAAACACTACACACACATACAGTACATAGAAGAAAGTGTGTAGCGAGCTCAAGGAGAAACATCTCATGGATCATGTCTGAGCTTAAGTTTGTGTTAATTGTGTCCCGTAGACGTCCAGCAGCTGATTGGTCATCCAGAAGAACTTCCCCCTCAATCTTCTGGGGCGAGCTCCACTATGAAGCAGGAGACCCCACAACCACCGCACATTAAAAAGGAAGAGGAGGAAGTCTGGATCACTCAGGAGGGAGAGTGTCTTCTAGGACCGCAGGAAAATGATCTCACCAAGTTGCCACTGACTGTTGTCTCTGTGAAGACTGAAGATGATGAAGAGAAACCACAACTAGACAACCTTTTAGCTCCACTATCAGATAGTGAAGCTGAAGACGAGGTTGAAGTACCTTTGAGCAGCGATACAGACTGTGAAGGTGATATGAGGATTCACACTGACAACAAACACTCTGAATGCTCTAAAAAGAAGAGAGGTAAAGAATGTTTGACCTGCTCAGTTTTTGCTAAAAGCGTTGAAAAACAGAGCAATTTAACTCAACACATGAGAACACACACAGGAGAAAATACGTTTAATTGTTCCGTTTGTAGTAAAAACTTTACTCACAACCACAATTTGACTCAACACATGAGGAAGCACACAGGAGAAAAAACATTTAATTGTTCAGTTTGTGGACAAAGCTTTATTAAAAAGTGCCATTTGACTCAACACATGAGAAGACACACAGGAGAAAAACCATTCAACTGCTCGGTATGTGGGAAATGCTTTTCTCAAAAGAGCAATTTGACAGAACACATAAGAAGACACTCAAAAGAAAAAACATTTATTTGCACAGTTTGTAGTAAAAACTTTTTTTCCAGATCAGGTTTGACGCAACACGCAATGACACACAGTGGACAAAAAACATTTAGTTGTTCGGTTTGTGGGAAAAACTTCTCTCAAAACAGGTATTTGACGCAACACATGAGAACACACGCGGACATGAGCACACACACGGGAAATAAATCCTTTAATTGCTCAGTTTGTAGTAAACGCTGTTCTTCCAGGTCATGTTTGACTGAACACATGATGAAACACACTGGACAAAAGCCCTTCAGTTGTTCAGTTTGTGATAAAACCTTTTCTCGCAAGGGCAATTTGATGGAGCACACAAGACGACACACAAAAGAAATAACGTTTAATTGCTCAGTTTGTAGTAAAATCTTTTTTTCCAGATCGGGTTTGACTCGACACCTAATGAAACACACTGGACAAAAAACATTTAGTTGTTCTGTTTGTGCTAAAAGTTTTACTCGAAACAGCAATTTGACTCATCACATGAAAAGACACACAGAAGAAGACAATTGTCGAACATTTAGGCTGCACGATTTTGGAAAAAAAAAACCTAATTAAGAATTTTGTAAGTGTAAGTGGACTTACTTAACTATAGAAGTAATTATTGAAGGGAGACTGTCAATCAACATATTCTTGTCTCACATTTGAACACTGTGCAATAATTTACTAAAGAATATTTTTGCGTTACTCAGACAGACTCAGAGCTTGTGTGCTCTTAAACTGAAGAAATAATCATTAAAAACCATACAGTGCTCATAATGTAATTTAGTCATGTGATGACAATGCGAGTATCTATTTAAAATTATATACACTTTAATTTCCTGTTAGTGTAAAGTTGTTTGCCATTGTTAATAGAAAGTACAAAACCAGTGAAGTTGGCACGTTGTGTAATTTGTGAATAAAAACAGAATACACTGATTTGCAAATCATTTTCCACTTCTATTCAATTGACTGCAAAGACATGATATTTAATGTTCGAACTGAGAAACTTTTTTTTTTTTTTGGAAATAATAATTAATTCAGAATATAAGGGCAGCAACACGTTGCAAAAAAGTTGGCACAGGGGCATTTTTACCACTGTGTTACATGGCCTTTCCTTTTAACAACACTCTGTAAACGTTTGGGAACTGAGGAGACACATTTTTTAAGCTTTTCAGGTGGAATTCTTTCCCATTTTTGCTTGATGTACAACTTAAGTTGTTCAACAGTCTGTTTTCGTATTTTAGGCTTCATAATGCGCCACACATTTTCAATGGGAGACAAGTCTGGACTACAGGCAGGCCAGTCTAGTACCCACACTCTTTTACTACGAAGCCACGCTGTTGTAAGATGTGGCTTGGCATTGTCTTGCTGAAATAAGCAGGGGCGTCCCTGATAACGTTGCTTGGATGGCAACATATGTTGCTCCAAAACCTGTATGTACCTTTCAGCATTAATGGTGTCTTCTCAGATGTGTAAGTTACCCATGTCTTGGGCACTAATACACCCCCATACCATCACACATGCTGTCTTTTCAACTTTGCGCCTATAACAATCCGGATGGTTCTTTTCCTCTTGGGTCCGGGGGACACGACGTCCACAGTTTCCAAAAACAATTTGAACTGTGTGTAACCCGGATAATAGTACATGTGTAATATAAAGTACATTAGATACATTGTTATAAAAGTTAAAAAAGATAATTCATTGGGTTTCATTTATCTATACTTTGAAAAATAGTTTATTAAAATAGGTTAAAAACATAGTTACAAGGGGAAAAAATGTGAAATACATATTTGTTTTATATACAATTTGGTATTTGTGGAGAAGTGTTTTTTTCCAATTATTTTCCGGTCCTTAAAGGGGATGATACCTTGTGTAGGAAGAGAAGAAAACAAGAGTGATTCTCAAGACACAGCGATAGCTAAAGTTCTTTGTTTTAGAACTTTCAGTCAAGTTTTGTGCGGTGGTTTGTCGCAAAGAGAATCCATTGTGAGTGTGTGATTAGTGTTAAAAGACAGTGGTTCCAACGCGGAGCTGTGGACTGTGCGTTTGCCGCTTATTACTAGCTTATCGAGTTTGTAGAAAAACAACCTCTCTTAAAGACTGTACTGTAGATAGATAGATAGATAGATAGATAGATAGATAGATAGATAGATAGATAGATAGATAGTACTTTATTGATTCCTTCAGGAGAGTTCCCTCGGGAAAATTTTAATTCCAGCAGCAGTGTATAGAATTGAGATCAAATTTAAAAAAGAAAATAATGGGGGAATAAATGGAAATAAAATGGAAAATATTACAATAACAATAAAAATAAAAAGCAACAATAAGAATACAAATATAACAGTGACAATAAGAATATAACAAGAGAAACTAGGCAGTAGTGACCATGTTATGAAAATGTATTGCACTGTATTGTTATTGTTTTGCATCCCCTGTCATCCTAGTAGCCCCCTGGCCCCCAGAGAGGAGTTCACTGCAAAAAGTCAGTGTTCAAAAAGAAGAAGAAAAAATACAAAAATTAGGGGTATTTTATTTGACCTAAGCAAAATTTTCTGCCAATAGAACAAGAACATTCGGCTTGTCAAGACTTTCCAAAACAAGTAAAATTAGCTAACCTCAATGAACCCAAAAATACCTTCAAATAAGTATATTCTCACTAATAACAAGTGCACTTTTCTTGGTAAAATAAAAAAAGACATTTTTGCTCAATATGTTGAAAAATATTCTTAAATTAAGTAAATACTAGTGCCATTATCTTGACATGAACTCTCCTGAAGGAATCAATAAAGTACTATCTATCTATCTATCTAATGGTATGCGCTCGGCATCATGATTTTTTTTTTCATGCTTGAAGTAATAAATTATTACTTTAAAAAAGTAGTTTTATACTGGTGAGTGTTGATGACACAGCTTTGCAACAGTTGATATTCTAGTTTCAAGCATGTTTTACTCAATATAGGTCATCAAATCTCAGCAACAAGCTGTAATATCTTACTGAGATCATTTAGGACAAATCCCTTAAAACAAGTAAAACACTCTAACATAAAATCTGCTTAGTGAGAAGAATAATCTAATCAGACAGAAAATAAGCAAATATCACCCTTATTTGAGATATTTAATCTTACTTAGATTTCAGTTTTTGCAGTGTTGTACAGTCTGATGGCATGTGGGACAAAAGAGTTTTTGAGTCTATTAGTCCCGCACTTGGGATGAAGCAGTCTAGCACTGAACAGGCTCCTCTGGCTACTGATAATGCTATGCAGAGGGTGACTGGCATCATCCAGGATGCTCACTAGTTTTTCCACAGTCCTCTTCTCTGCCACCGTCACCAGTGAGTCCAGTTTTATTCTGCCTGATCAGTTTCTCCAGTCTGGAGCTGTCCTTCTTAGATGTACTGCCCGCACACGAGCATCGATACAGGCCTGCAAAGTAGGGTGTTTTTGAATGCCGGCTTCAGTTCAGTTATTTCCAAGTAATTATTCTGGGTGAATAATAAATATACTGTTGTTTCTGTGTTTGAACAGTGGAGTTTGCTGTACATTCCTGTGAAACGTGACATACTAATTTGCACTTTTATCATGTTTGCATTGTCTTTATTAAAGGGAGGGGTATTTGTTCATACTTTACCTGGTGTATGGTGGTAATTTAATTCAGGTCTTTATGTCTGGTAGATTTTAGACTATTGTGTCATAGTGACCCAAATTAATAAAAAAATAGTTTTAGATTGAAACTATTTAGTACACACTTGAAAGAACCCCCAGCTCAAATCATTTATGAGTAAACAAGGGCTACATGTGGACTCGTCGGACCACAGAACACTTTTCCACTTTGCATCAGTCCATCTTAGATGAGCTCGGGCCCAGCGAAGACGGGGCGTTTCTGGGTGTTGTTGATAAATGGCTTTAGCTTTGCATAGTAGAGTTTTAACTTGCACTTACAGATGCAGCGACAAACTGTAATTACTGACAGTGGTTTTCTGAAGTGTTCCTGAGCCAATGTGGTGACATCCTTTACACACTGATGTCGGTTTTTGATGCAGTACCAAGGCCTCGAATTTTAACTTTTTAAGGTCACGGCAAGTGTTGCCTTAAAAGAGGGCTCATATTTTAGGGCACCAAGGCAAACATTATTTTCTTTCGAGGCATATATATATATATATATATATATATATATATACACTACCGTTCAAAAGTTTGGGGTCACATTGAAATGTCCTTATTTTCAATGAAGATAACTTTAAACTAGTCTTAACTTTAAAGAAATACACTCTATACATTGCTAATGTGGTAAATGACTATTCTAGCTGCAAATGTCTGTTTTTTGGTGCAATATCTACATAGGTGTATAGAGGCCCATTTCCAGCAACTATCACTCCAGTGTTCTAATGATACAATGTGTTTGCTCATTGGCTCAGAAGGCTAATTGATGATTAGAAAACCCTTGTGCAATCATGTTCACACATCTGAAAACAGTTTAGCTTGTTACAGAAGCTACAAAACTGACCTTCCTTTGAGCAGATTGAGTTTCTGGAGCATCACATTTGTGGGGTCAATTAAACGCTCAAAATGGCCAGAAAAAGAGAACTTTCATCTGAAACTCGACAGTCTATTCTTGTTCTTAGAAATGAAGGCTATTCCACAAAATTGTTTGGGTGACCCCAAACTTTTGAACTGTAGTGTATATATACATATAGAAACATGTTTTTTTTAATTCATTATTAATATAAACTTGTCAGATTTTTATAATTTCATGATGCCTTTACATTTTGCTAAAGGGAGGTATTTTTACAGTAGCCTGCTCACAGCCAGATTAGATTTTCATGCGAAAATATTGTAATATTTGGTTTGAAATCTTTTAAATTTCCACATGCCAGTATATCAAAATAGTGTATGAAAGTTTTTGGCTGTTTCATTTCTCATTATTTCACATCATCTCCCTGTATTTTCTGGTGATGAGAACAAACAGAGTACGAGAGACAGCAGATATATTTATCATAAATAGATCAATAGAAGCACTAAATTCTTTGAGAGAATCAGAAATGTGTACAAAGATGATTTCCCAGGACTCATTGAAGAGTATATTGATTGGTTTGTATAAGATCTGTAAAACAATTAAAATTGGAGGCAATGGCAAGAAAAAGTCATAAAAATAGGATGGAAGAGAGTCTGGCAACTACTGAACATGTTTTTTTTATGACATTTTGAACATTTAAACAAATATAAACCTTTATGTGTTGCCACTTGGAAAGATGTGTTGTTGCCTTTCGTTTTGTTGTTATGTATCGTCTTGTTATTTAAATAAAGATGAAGTAAAAAGTGGTGTTCATATTTCTCACGCTGACCTAAGAGTAATAGGAACCCTCCCGCGAGGTGGCCCCTCTCAACAGCCGAAAAGTCTTTGCACGGCCACTCGTCGTGACGAACGACTAAAAAGCAAGTTACTGTGGTGGAATCATTTACTATTAAAAGGTATCAGGTATGATGAGAGAGAAACACCATGTCACTCTGTACATTGTTAAATATGTGGTGGAAGACCTTGTTATCCAACTACTAAAACTACTTTATTATTTAGTTGCATTAACAGAAGTATTTAATTCAAACATACGTTTTTCCTTTTATAGTGCAATTTATATTAGTTGTGGGGGGGAAAAAAAGTCAATTAAAATGTACATTTACCACACAACAAATGTGTGTTGAAGGGGGTACATCATGCAAAACCTTTTTTTTTCACACTAGTACATGACTCATTACTAGTACTAGTAATGAGTCATGTTATATACTGGGAAATTAAAAATATCTAACTAATTAGTATCCATATTACATAAGATTATTATCCAATTGTTTTTTTTTTAATTTATATTTAAAGCAGCAGGAGGTTATTTACCAATAAATATATTTTTTTAAATTCTGTCCCAAAAGAGTACACCACATTGTCTCCTTAATCTTACATTTGTGTCACATGACAGTTCTTATTCCTGTATTTAAACTAGGGCTGGGCGGTACGCCGCTATTATAGTTAATACTGGTATATTTTAGAAAGCGATATATATTTGAGGCTATACCGCCATACCGGTATCTTTTGATGTGCCTTTGTTACGGCAGTTTGCTCTTCTCTGCGCCTGACGGGCGAAGCACAGGGCGTCCTCTTTGGCTCAGCCCCGCCCCGTGCGTGTTTATGTAGGCTTCTCTGACGCACCACAGCAAACTTTTGTTTAAAAATATTTTGGCGCAATGCCGACTTCTCGACTCCTGAGTGATGCGATGCTTTGGTCAGCGACTGCATTTGGCGATTGATGAGTGGCTACAGCTTTATTTACACATACACCAATTTGCTCGGTAACTTACACTCTGCGTGTATGTACAACACAACTACACAATATTGTCACAACACAAACACAATTTCATGATCTTTGATGTACACTTCTGTAATCCAAAAAGGAGGCGAGGAAAACACCCTCCATGTTTTTCTCAATCAAAGTAGTGTAGCTGCTGTTCTTAGCATCACTCTAAGTAAAAAACAACAACATTTAATGCTCAGTTTGCTGTGAGAGATTAACTCAGAAGGATACTATGGCAACACATTTAAACACACAGATTGTCAGACTGTGTGTATGATACCAGATTCCTCATGCGATAACAAAAAATGCACCTTTGATTGTAGCTATACTGAACAACTAAATGTTTATTTTCCTCTCCAATGTGTTTATGTGTTGATTAAAACCTGACCTGGAAAAAAAGCTTTTACCACATAAAGAACAATTAGGTTTTTTCTCCGCTGTGTGTTCTCATGTGTCGAGTCAAACTTTGTTTTCCAGAAAAGCTTTCACCACAAACTGAACAGTTAATGTTTTTTCTCCTGTGTGACTTCTGCAGTTTGGCCAAACTGAACTGGAAATAAAAGCTGTTGCCACATACTGAACAATCAAGTGTTTTTCCTCCAGTGTGTGTTTTCATCTGCTCTCCCATAGGGGCCTTTTGTGAAAAGTCTTTCCCACACACTGAACATTTCAACGCTATTTCCCCAGTGTGCGTTTTCATGTGTTGAGTCACAAGGCTCTCTCCAGGAAAGCCTTTACCACAAACTGAACATTTAAATGTTTTCCCTCCAGTGTGAGTTCTCATGTGATTGGTCAAACAGAACTTCAAAGAGAAGCCTTTGCCGCAAACTGAACAATTGAATGGTTTTTCTCCGGTGTGCGTCTTCATGTGTCGAGTCAACAGGCTCTTTCGAGAAAAGTCTTTCCCACAGACTGAACAATGAAATGTTTTTTCTCCAGTGTGTGTTTTCATGTGTTCCGTCACGTGGGTCTTTTGAGAAAAGCCTTTATAGCATACTGAACATTTAAAGGTTTTCTCTCCAGTGTGTGTTTTCATGTGTCGAGTCACCAGGCTCTTTCCAGTAAAGCCTTTACCACAAACTGAACATTTGAAGTTTTTCTCTGCAGTGTGAGTTTTCATGTGTTTGGCCAAACTGATCTTTGAAGTACAACTTTTACCACATTCTGAACAATCAAATTGATTTTCTCCCGTGTGAGATCTCTTGTGTTGAGTCAAATCACTCTTTTTTGAAACGTTTTTAGCACAAATTGAGCAGCTCCAACATGTTGTACTGGTCTTCTTTTTAGAACATTCAGAGTGTTTGTTGTCAGTGTGAGTCCTCATATCACCTTCACAGTCTGTATCGCCGCTCAAAGTCACTTCAACCTCATCCTCAGCCTCACTATCTGATAGTGGAGTTAAGAGGTTGTCTAGTTGTGGTTTCTCTTCATCATCTTCAGTCTTCACAGAGAGAATACTCAGTGGAAACTTGGTGTAATCAGCTTCCTCTCGTCCTAGAAGACACTCTCCCTCCTGAGTGATGCAGAGTTCCTCCTCTTCCTTTTTAATGCAGGGTGGTTGTGGAGTCTCCTGCTTCAAAGTGGAGCTCCCCCCTAACTGAGGGGAAACTTCTTCTGGATGACCAATCAGCTGCTGGACGTCTGCAGGACACAAACAACACAAACACACTTTACACACTTTCTTCTATGTACTGTATGTGTGTTTCATGGCCATTCATTTAGTGACTTGGCAGAAGGACGGAACCAGAATCACAACAAGCAGAACATCTGTTTCCATGGATATTTGGTTATTACAAACCTAACTCAACATTTTAGTTACATTTTGTTAAGTATTGAGGACATTACCATGAATTGATTTACGTGGACCCCGACTTAAAACAAGTTGAAAAACGTATTCGGGTGTTACCATTTAGTGGTCAATTGTACGGAATATGTACTGTACTGTGCAATCTACTAATAAAAGTTTCCATCAATCAATCAAAAACATCGAACAGTCGTGTATGTGACGTCACATGATAATGGTGATATTTGATAAACTACTTTATTGAATCAGGATGTTCTTCTCTTCACACACTGCACATCTCTTACTCTTCCCCAAAATCTCTTCTTTCACATCATTATTTTCTTTACACAAGCGCTTGTTTTGCTCTTCCACTTTCTTCATTTGACTTTTGCATTCTTTCATCTCCTCTGATGTGAACTCCACTGCCTTCTTCAAGCTAACAATCATGGCGGCTCTTTCTTTACATTCTTCAACAAAGACGGCTAACTTCTCATCGAGGCACTTTTCGGGGCTTACGATTGCCTCCGAAATGACAAAACTTCAAGTCACTCACCTTCATCTTTCGTCTTTATCTCCGTTGGTGATTTGCTGGAAGTTGGTGGCGCTGATTCTCTTTCATGTTCTATTTTAGCGGACGTCGCCATCTTAGCATAGCAGTAGTTGTCCATCTTCTCTCACGTCTTCAATCTTCACTTCAGGTAACACTCCAAGGCTCCAAACACAACTTCCGTTTTACAGACTTTGAAAATATGAATCTTTGAAAACGTATATCTCTGTAAGATCGTAAAATGTTCAACTTCTTTCGGAAGCTACATCCGTAAAGTCCGCCATAGTACTTCTTCTTCTTCTTCTTCTTCTTTGGTTTAAAGGCGGTTGGCAAGCAACCTTCTGGTGCGCATTACCGCCACCTTCTGGTATGGAGTGTGGACCGAGGTGGAACCTGCCGGTACTCTATATTCTTTTACTTAACCCAGTCTTTTTTAAAGACTGGGTTAAGTCTTTAAAAACATGCTTTGTATTCTACGTGTTCTGAGTACAATCCTAAAATCAGTCTTTATTGTGTTCTATCTGAACTATATTCTTCTTTATTGTGGTTCATCTCCTTGTTTACTTCTGTTTTAGGGATTGCTTACTTTCCGTATCTATCTGCCCACAACTCCTACATGAGCAGGAACCCAGAGAAATGTTACTACATTTCCCGCTTTATTTATTCTGCAGATTGCCAGAACTATTTCATAAACTAAATCTTGTCTTGTTTCTGATGCTATGTTTTTTATGCTCACTGCTGGAGTCCGAGCACACGACGGCTTTTCTTGTTTTATTTTCCTCTATCCAATTAACTGCCATATTAATTGCAATAAATTCCCCCGTAAAAAATTATACATTTTTGCTGATTCTTTTATTTAATACTATGTTTCCTTGTGGGATCAATCAATCAATCAATCAATGTTTATTTATATAGCCCTAAATCACAAGTGTCTCAAAGGGCTGCACAAGCCACAACGACATCCTCGGTAAAGAGCCCACATAGGGCAAGGAAAACTCACCCCAGTGGGACGTCGATTTGAATGACTATGAGAAACCTTGGAGAGGACCGCATATGTGGGTTATAACTGGGGTTATAACTGCTGCAGCTCCTACTTTATTATCTATAGTTTTTGATGCATCTGTATATATTATGACAGTGGTTCTCAAATGGGGGTACGCGTACCCCTGGGGGTACTTGAATGTATGTCGAGGGGTACGTGAGATTTTTTTTAAAATATTCTAAAAATAGCAACAATTCAAAAATCCTTTATAAATATATTTATTGAATAATACTTCAACAAAATATGAATGTAAGTTCATAAACTCAGTGAAGCACAAGCTCAGGTTTCTCACTAAAATGTCTGTCAAAAAGAACTGTGAACAGAAATGCAACAATGCAATATTCAGTGTTGACAGCTAGATTTGTTGTGGACATGTTCCATAAATATTGATTTATTTTTTTGTGAAGAAATGTTTAGAATTAAGTTCATGAATCCAGATGGATCTCTATTACAATCCCCAAAGAGGGCACTTTAAGTTGATGATTACTTCTATGTGTAGAAATCTTTATTTATAATTGAATCACTTGTTTATTTTTCAACAAGTTTTTAGTTATTTTTATATCTTTTTTTCCAAATATTTCAAGAAAGACCACTACAAATGAGCAATGTTTTGCACTGTTACACAATTTAATAAATCAGAAACTGATGACGTAGTGCTGTATTTTACTTCTTTGTCTCTTTTTTTCAACCAAAAATGCTTTGCTCTGATTAGGGGGTACTTGAATTAAAAAAATGTTCACAGGGGGTACATCACTGAAAAAGGTTGAGAACCACTGTGTTATGACCTACTCGGAGTATATTTCCTCAATCCATCTTTCTATTTGGAAATTACCTAAACTTCCATTTCCTAATAATCTACATTTGGGATATCGTACATCCACTGCGGTATCACAGGGATTGGCATTGTACTTTAATGTTGTCAATTTGATTGAACTTTTTCACATTATCCATCCGAAACTATTCATCTTTTTCTTGGCAGTTTAGCAGCACTTGGTGAGTTGGATGTCCTTGCTTGGACCTTTTTAAGTTTTCCCAATAAAATGCTGACATTTGAGTTATTCTCATGTCTGCTGACATTTGAGTTATTCTCACCATCCCGTCTCCGTTTCCTGCTGGCCCCACTATGGACTGGACTTTCTGGACTTTCACAATATTATGTCAGATCCACTCAACATCCATTGCTTTCGGTCTCCCCTAAAAGGGGGGGAGGGAGGAGGGGGGTTACCCACATATGCGGTCCTCTCCAAGGTTTCTCATAGTCATTCACATCGACGTCCCACTGGGGTGTGTTTTTCCTTGCCCTGATGTGGGCTCTGTACCGAGGATGTCTTTGTGGCTTGTGCAGCCCTTTGAGACACTTGTGATTTAGGGCTATATAAATAAACATTGATTGATTGATTGAAAGGTTTTTATTTCATTTCTACGTGTAATGCTGCCACTGGGGTGGATTTTGTAGCTCCACAACATAACCTTAATGCGGTGGTCAGCAACCTGTGGCTCTCGAGCCACATGCGGCTCTTTAGTGCTTCCCTAATGGCTCCCTGGAGCTTTTTGATGAGGGAAAACATTTTTTTGTTTTAATATGGTTTCTGTAGGAGGACTAACATGACACCTAATTGATAGAAATCCCAATGTTTATATTAAACATGCTTCACTGTGTCATGAAGTGGTGGTGACGAACCCCAAGATGCAGAGATGACAGGCTTGGTACAAGAAAACATGGTTTTAATGTTAAAAAAAAAAACAAGGAAAACACGAACCAGAAACCAGGAAACAGCAAACAGGGACAGGAGTCAGGATCCAGGGAATAGCTCACAGCATTCAAGAAACAGGCAGTCCACAGCATACAGCAAACAGAATATTCCGGACAGAACTTAAAGGTAGGAACATATTTATTAAATAATTAATCCTACACAGGACAAAAGACAGGAACTAAAACAAAAGGAAAGCGTGCCGATTTAAGTCGGGGTCCACGTTAATCAATTCATGGTAAAATTTCAAGCGCCCAACGTGGGGCTCGAACCCACGACCCTGAGATTAAGAGTCTCATGCTCTACCGACTGAGCTAGCCGGGCCTGACTTCTGGCGCATGCGCAACCCCATCGAGCGGTGGCAAAGAGAACTGACAAAAGACAAAAATCAGCAACTTATATTTCCTCTTTAACGATAGTTTTGTTTATTTGTTTTTCAAAATAAAGACATGACGTAACTGTCAAGTAGGAAACAAAAGTAGCTTTTTGATTGAAAGAGACCTTTATTAGTAGATTACACAGTACAGTACATATTCCGTACAATTGACCAGTAAATGGTTTTTCAACTTGTTTAAGTCGGGGTCCACGTTAATCAATTCATGGTAAAATTCAATCGCCCAACGTGGGGCTCGAACCCACGACCCTGAGATTAAGAGTCTCATGCTCTACCGACTGAGCTAGCCGGGCCTGACTTGTGGCGCATGCGCAACCTCATCGAGCGGTGGCAAAGAGAAAAGACAAAAGACAAAAGACAAAAATCAGCAACTTATATTTCCTCTCTTACAAAAGTTTTTTTTGTTATTTCAAAATAAAGACACGATGTCACTTTGTTGAGTAGGAAACGGAAGTGGCTGACTTTTGGCGCATGCGCAACCTGATCGAGCGGTGGCAAAAGAGAAACGACAAAAGACAAAAATCAGCAACTTATATTTCCTCTTTAACGATAGTTTTGTTTATTTGTTTTTCAAAATAAAGACATGACGTAACTGTCAAGTAGGAAACGGAAGTAGCTTTTTGAACAAAAGAGACCTTTATTAGTAGATTACACAGTACAGAGCATATTCCGTACGATTGACCACTAAATGGTAACACCAAATACATTTTTCAACTTGTTTAAGTCGGGGTCCACGTTAATCAATTCATGGTAAAATTCAATCGCCCAACGTGGGGCTCGAACCCACGACCCTGAGATTAAGAGTCTCATGCTCTACCGACTGAGCTAGCCGGGCCTGACTTGTGGCGCATGCGCAACCTAATCGAGCTGTGGCAAAGAGAAAAGACAAAAGACAAAAGACAAAAATCAGCAACTTATATTTCCTCTTTAACGATAGTTTTGTTTATTTGTTTTTCAAAATAAAGACATGGCGTAACTGTCAAGTAGGAAACGGAAGTAGCTTTTTGATTGAAAGAGACCTTTATTTGTAGATTACACAGTATAGTACATATTCCGTACAATTGACCACTAAATGGTAACACCCGAATAAGTTTTTCAACTTGTTTAAGTCGGGGTCCACGTTAATCATTTCATGGTAACATTCAATCCCCCAACGTGGGGCTCGAACCCACGACCCTGAGATTAAGAGTCTCATGCTCTACCGACTGAGCTAGCCGGGCCTGACTTGTGGCGCATGCGCAACCTGATCGAGCGGTGGCAAAGAGAAACGACATACGACAAAAATCAGCAACTTATATTTCCTCTTTAACGATAGTTTTGTTTATTTGTTTTTCAAAATAAAGACATGGCGTAACTGTCAAGTAGGAAACGGAAGTAGCTTTTTGATTGAAAGAGACCTTTATTAGTAGATTACACAGTACAGAGCATATTCCGTACGATTGACCACTAAATGGTAGCACCCAATACATTTTTCAACTTGTTTAAGTCGGGGTCCACGTTAATCAATTCATGGTAAAATTCAATCGCCCAACGTGGGGCTCGAACCCACGACCCTGAGATTAAGAGTCTCATGCTCTACCGACTGAGCTAGCCGGGCCTGACTTGTAGCGCATGCGCAACCTCATCGAGCGGTGGCAAAGAGAAAAGAGAAAAGACAAAAGACAAAAATCAGCAACTTATATTTCCTCTCTTACAAAAGTTTTTTTTGTTATTTCAAAATAAAGACACGATGTCACTTTGTTGAGTAGGAAACGGAAGTGGCTGACTTTTGGTGCATGCGCAACCTGATCGAGCGGTGGCAAAAGAGAAACGACAAAAGACAAAAATCAGCAACTTATATTTCCTCTTTAACGATAGTTTTGTTTATTTGTTTTTCAAAATAAAGACATGACGTAACTGTCAAGTAGGAAACGGAAGTAGCTTTTTGAACAAAAGAGACCTTTATTAGTAGATTACACAGTACAGAGCATATTCCGTACGATTGACCACTAAATGGTAACACCAAATACATTTTTCAACTTGTTTAAGTCGGGGTCCACGTTAATCAATTCATGGTAAAATTCAATCGCCCAACGTGGGGCTCGAACCCACGACCCTGAGATTAAGAGTCTCATGCTCTACCGACTGAGCTAGCCGGGCCTGACTTGTAGCGCATGCGCAACCTCATCGAGCAGTGGCAAAGAGAAAAGACAAAGACAAACGACAAAAATCAGCAACTTATATTTCCTCTTTAACGATAGTTTTGTTTATTTGTTTTTCAAAATAAAGACATGGCGTAACTGTCAAGTAGGAAACGGAAGTAGCTTTTTGATTGAAAGAGACCTTTATTAGTAGATTGCACAGTACAGTACATATTCCGTACAATTGACCAGTAAATGGTAACACCCGAATACGTTTTTCAACTTGTTTAAGTCGGGGTCCACGTTAATCATTTCATGGTAAAATTCAATCGCCCAACGTGGGGCTCGAACCCACGACCCTGAGATTAAGAGTCTCATGCTCTACCGACTGAGCTAGCCGGGCCTGACTTCTTGCGCATGCGCAACCTCATCGTGCGGTGGCAAAGAGAAAAGACAAAGACAAACGACAAAAATCAGCAACTTCTATTTCCTCTCTTACAAAAGTTTTTTTGTTATTTCAAAATAAAGACACGATGTCACTTTGTTGAGTAGGAAACGGAAGTGGCTGACTTTTGGCGCATACGCAACCTGATCGAGCGGTGACAAAGAGAAACGACAAAAGGCAAAAATCAGCAACTTATATTTCCTCTTTAACGATAGTTTTGTGTATTTGTTTTTCAAAATAAAGACATGACGTAACTGTCAAGTAGGAAACGGAAGTAGCTTTTTGAATAAAAGAGACCTTTATTAGTAGATTACACAGTACAGTACATATTCCGTACGATTGACCACTAAATGGTAACACCCAATACATTTTTCAACTTGTTTAAGTCGGGGTCCACGTTAATCAATTCATGGTAAAATTCAATCGCCCAACGTGGGGCTCGAACCCACGACCCTGAGATTAAGAGTCTCATGCTCTACCGACTGAGCTAGCCGGGCCTGACTTTTGGCGCATGCGCAACATCATCGTGCGGTGGCAAAGAGAAAAGACAAAGACAAACGACAAAAATCAGCAACTTCTATTTCCTCTCTTACAAAAGTTTTTTTTTGTTATTTCAAAATAAAGACACGATGTCACTTTGTTGAGTAGGAAACGGAAGTGGCTGACTTTTGGCGCATGCGCAACCTGATCGAGCGGTGGCAAAAGAGAAACGACAAAAGACAAAAATCAGCAACTTATATTTCCTCTTTAACGATAGTTTTGTTTATTTGTTTTTCAAAATAAAGACATGGCGTAACTGTCAAGTAGGAAACGGAAGTAGCTTTTTGAACAAAAGAGACCTTTATTAGTAGATTACACAGTACAGAACATATTCCGTACGATTGACCACTAAATGGTAACACCCAATACATTTTTCAACTTGTTTAAGTCGGGGTCCACGTTAATCATTTCATGGTAAAATTCAATCGCCCAACGTGGGGCTCGAACCCACGACCCTGAGATTAAGAGTCTCATGCTCTACCGACTGAGCTAGCCGGGCCTGACTTGTGGCGCATGCGCAACCTCATCGAGCGGTAGAAAAGAGAAAAGACAAAAGACAAAAGACAAAAATCAGCAACTTCTATTTCCTCTCTTACAAAAGTTTTTTTTGTTATTTCAAAATAAAGACACGATGTCACTTTGTTGAGTAGGAAACGGAAGTGGCTGACTTTTGGCGCATGCGCAACCTGATCGAGCGGTGGCAAAAGAGAAAGGATAAAAGACAAAAATCAGCAACTTATATTTCCTCTTTAACGATAGTTTTGTTTATTTGTTTTTCAAAATAAAGACATGACGTAACTGTCAAGTAGGAAACGGAAGTAGCTTTTTGAATAAAAGAGACCTTTATTAGTAGATTACACAGTACAGAGCATATTCCGTACGATTGACCACTAAATGGTAACACCCAATACATTTTTCAACTTGTTTAAGTCGGGGTCCACGTTAATCAATTCATGGTAAAATTCAATCGCCCAACGTGGGGCTCGAACCCACGACCCTGAGATTAAGAGTCTCATGCTCTACCGACTGAGCTAGCCGGGCCTGACTTGTGGCGCATGCGCAACCTCATCGAGCGGTGGCAAAGAGAAAAGACAAAGACAAACAACAAAAATCAGCAACTTCTATTTCCTCTCTTACAAAAGTTTTTTTTGTTATTTCAAAATAAAGACACAATGTCACTTTGTTGAGTAGGAAACGGAAGTGGCTGACTTTTGGCGCATGCGCAACCTCATCGAGCGGTGGCAAAAGAGAAACGACAAAAGACAAAAATCAGCAACTTATATTTCCTCTTTAACGATAGTTTTGTTTATTTGTTTTTCAAAATAAAGACATGGCGTAACTGTCAAGTAGGAAACGGAAGTAGCTTTTTGAACAAAAGAGACCTTTATTAGTAGATTACACAGTACAGTACATATTCCGTACGATTGACCACTAAATGGTAACACCAAATACATTTTTCAACTTGTTTAAGTCGGGGTCCAAGTTAATCAATTCATGGTAAAATTCAATCGCCCAACGTGGGGCTCGAACCCACGACCCTGAGATTAAGAGTCTCATGCTCTACCGACTGAGCTAGCCGGGCCTGACTCCTAGCGCATGCGCAACCTCATCGAGCGGTGGCAAAGAGAAACGACAAAAGGCAAAAATCAGCAACTTATATTTCCTATTTAACGATAGTTTTGTGTATTTGTTTTTCAAAATAAAGACATGACGTAACTGTCATGGTTATTATTATAGGTAGTATAAGTAGGAAACGGAAGTAGCTTTTTGAATAAAAGAGTGTAGCACTACTCATTTCTGCAGCAGTCTATCGTTATAACAGTCGCCAATGTGGTTACCTAGCACTTTATATTCACGGGAGGAAATAAACAAACCACCATTACTTCTTTTGGTCCAGGAACTCACTGAGCCGTTTATTCTGCGCATGCTCACAACATACCATTTCAGTGCACGCAGGCACATGACGTCACTGCGTAAGATATTCAACATGGCTTTGCTATTTATATTATTAAATGCGCTTAACACTCCCACTCAAAGACATGTTTATAGCTCTCTATAATGGCAAAACAAAAACCAATAATACATAACTCCAAAATAAAACATTTTAGCATACTGGCAGTGTTAAAACTTCAAACGTATTTACATCTGCCAATTCACATCACTCTCCAAACAAATACCCCTTGAACTTCTCAAATGTTGCCTTTGTCACTGGCTTGGTAAAAACATCAGCTACCATGTTTGCAGTAGGGCAGTATTCTATAGAAATGTTCCCTTCTGTTTGTGCAGACCGTATAAAGTGGTACTTTATATCTACGTGTTTGCTCCTCTGTCTGCATACTGGGTTCTTAGATAAAGCTATTGCCCCTTGGTTGTCCTCATATATCTTGACTGGTAGATGCTGGTGACTACTATCTATTCCTTTAAGTAGTTGCACAAGGTACATACTCTCTTGAGTAGTGGCTGCTAGTGCCATATACTCAGCTTCACAGGTGGACAGTGCCACCGTTGGCTGTTTCCTGCTCTTCCACGATATAACTGGACCATTTTCAGTCAAGCTGAAACAGTATCCAGTTGTGCTCCTCCTATCATTTTTATCAGCTGCCCAATCAGCATCACTATATCCCTCAAGCTGAAGGCTTTTCTCACATTTCTGGAAGTGTAGTTTTTGATCTATAGTACCCTTTAAGTACCTTAGTAGGTGCTTTGCTGTAGCCCAATGCTGCTGCGTTGGTTCTGCTAGGTGTTGTGATAGTTTACTAACAACCCAGCTCAAGTCAGGTCTAGTACATGTCATAATGTAGATCAAACTACCTACTATTTCTCTATATCCAGTTGAATCGATAACTTCACCCTCATTGTCAAAGTTTAACTTTTGCTCACATGGGGTGGATCTTGGCTTGCAGTCTGACATTCCAAATTTTGCTAACATCTTCTCTATGTGTTTCTTTTGAGTCATTTTGATCTCTCCTTCACTCTGTTTGAAATCAATACCCAGAAAGTGTTTAAGTGGACCCATATCTTTCATCTTAAACCTTCTCTTCAACATTTCCTTTACATCACTGAGTAAGGTGTTGCTACTCGCCGCTATGATTAGGTCATCCACCCATACCAACAGAATCACTTTCTCATTCTCAGATTCTCTGCTATAGACACAATGATCAGCATCATTTTGGACAAAACCATTCTCTGTAAGATGATCATGCAGTAACATGTTCCAGTTACGCCCGGACTGTTTTAAACCATACAATGACTTATTGAGTTTACACACTAAGTGTTCTCCTGTTTTTGACTTGACCTCAAAACCTTCCGGTTGTTCCATATATACCTCACAGTCTATTGGAGCATGTAGGTAAGCAGTCTTTACATCCATTTGGTGCAGGGTAAGGTCCTCCTGTACAGCCACCTGCATCAATGCTCGGACAGACGTCATGTTGGCTGTCGGTGAAAAAGTCTCTTTATAGTCAATCCCTTCCACTTGACCATAACCCTTTGCGACATATCTTGCTTTACAAGTCTCTAATCCATCTGGGCTCTCTTTCACTGTATATACCCAGCGACCTCCCACTGCTTGTTTGCCTCTTGGCAGTGGGGTCAGAGTGAAAGTTTCATTCTCTGTCAAAGAGTTCATCTCCTCTTTCATTGCGTCAACCCACATTTTTGACTTCTTAGAGTCCATAGCTTCTGTAAATGTTTTAGGTACATCATATGCCACTCTGTAGAAATAATCTACATTTTCACTATCGTCAATATTACACTCAGCTTTACACTGGTACTCTTTTAAGTATTCTGGAGCCTTTTTCTCTCTTATAGGATACCTCCTTTCTCCCTGTTCTCTCTGAGTACTACCTGTCTGGGGTAGCTTTGCCTCAGCAGTCTCCTCAACACTAGACTCTTTACTCTCATTAGGCTGTCCCTGACCCTGCTTGACTACCTTTGGCCGTGCATCTTCATAATTCTCAATCTCACTCCCCATATCACAATATGTCTGAGTCTGGCTATCTGCACTACATTTGGTGATGAATTTTACCAGCCTATGTTTTAGGATTTTTCCAGTGTCAGGATAATACACATTATATGCTGGGCTATACTTGTCATAGCCTACAAATACTCCTTTTTCGCATCTAGAATCCAGCTTCTTTTTATCCTGCTTATACACGTAGCATTCGGAACCAAATATCTCCATGTTAGATAAGTTAGGTGTTTTTCCTGTGAAAACACAATAAGGTGTCTGCTCTAGACGCTTACTGTAACACCTGTTGCGGATTTGAGCTGCTGTCTGTACAGCATATGTCCATAATTGCTTTGGGAGGTTACTCTCCAATAGCATGCATCGTGCCATTTCAAATAAGGTTCTCCAACCTCTTTCGGCGGTTCCATTCTGATGAGGTGAGTAGGGTGCACTCGTCTCGTGCCTTACCCCGTTACTCCTCAGTAAAGACTGGAACTCCTGCCCGGTAAACTCTGTACCATTATCAGACCTTATGCACTTTATCTTTCCATATGGAGCTACATCTGCTATGAATTTCTCTGTAGCTTTTGATGTGTCACTCTTCGCTTTGATAAAGTATGGAAAAATCATCCCGCTGTAATCATCAGTAAATGCTATTGCATATCTGTATCCATCTTTATCTGTTGGCTCTATAGGACCGCATAAGTCTGTGTGTACTAGTTCTAGTACAGCTGTAGCTTTAGCGTCTGCCTGTCTGTTTCTACTTTGGGTAAACTTTCCCTGTGTACATATTTCACAGTTTTGATTGGACTTGTCATGTTTCCCTTTAATCGACATCCCTTCAACTACCTTTTCTAATCTTGCAATATCATCAAAATTACAATGACCAAGTATCTTATGCCATGTTTGAATGTCATGACACCCGTACACTTCATCAACATGATCTTCTACTGTGATAAGGTAATACAGCCTACCATACACATCCATTTTGAACTTGGTACCATCCTTGTGGACCAGCCAGTTATCACCGTCCTTGAAGCGTAGCTCCGCTCCGTTGGCTGTCGCTGATTTCACTGAAAAAATGTTTTGTGGAAATGATGGGATGTAAAGTGCATGTTTGAGCCTTGTTTTGACTCGTCGTCCCTCGCTGTCCAGCAAGTAGACTTCGGCGTCTCCCCTCATCTTCGCCATCCCGCTCACCTTGGTTCCATCGGCAAGCTCAATCATGTGGTCCTCAGGCCTGAAGCTCTTGTCGACTGTCTTGAACTTTCTGGCGTCGTTGATCAGGTGGGTCGTGGCGCCACAGTCGACCATGAGACCCTTCTTGCTTCTTATTTGTGGAGGACAGTCACTCAATTTGAAGAAACAGAAAGATGTAGGTTCTGCCTCCCCATCAGCTTTCTTTATATGGTCACGGCCTCGTCCTCGACCGCGTCCCCTTCCTCGATGTGGTGTATCCCATTTTCGATACTCTCTTCTCGTCTGGGATTCGTCAGGGCATGTCCTGGCCATGTGTCCCTTTTTCCCACATGTGTAACACTCGACATCAGCTAGATCCATTTTCTTTCCTCTTCCTCTTCCATGTAATCTTGCTGCCCCGCTAGCCTTCATCACATTGTCTTCTTCTGCATTCACGTCGTTCTTCCCATATTTTTCTGTACTCTCATAACTTCGCAGTTTCGTTTTAAACTCGCCAAACGTTACAGTGTCATTTGTTTGGGTAATGTGCACGACGAATGGCTTATATGAGTCAGGTAGCCCCTTTACTACCATGGCTATCTGAAGCCCATCACTTATCTGTTCGTCTGCTCTTCTTAATGACGTGAAAATAGTCTCTGCTCTAATAATATAGTCCGTGACAGTTTCATTACTAGCGTTATGGAGCGAGGAAAGTTCACAATACAAACTCACAACACGAGGTTTGTCTTTTCCCGCGTAATGCTCGCGAAGAATCTCCAGTGCTGCTCTTCCATCACGTTTCGCGTCCCTCATTATCAACGACAAACTCTTATTGTCTAGACACTGCACTAGCTCCGCATATGCCTCACCGTTCTTTGCCTCATCTTCCGCGAGAGCTTCTTCGTCTTCCTCATCTATGTGTGGGTATTCCAGGATAACTCCTCCGAGACCACGTAACTCCATGTGTGCGAGGAACCTGGTTTCCCAGAGTTCATAATTTTTCTCGTCACCGTCGAATAAAAGTCTAAACCATCTTTGGCCTGAATGACTGGGCCCATAACCTGTAGCACTACTCATTTCTGCAGCAGTCTATCGTTATAACAGTCGCCAATGTGGTTACCTAGCACTTTATATTCACGGGAGGAAATAAACAAACCACCATTACTTCTTTTGGTCCAGGAACTCACTGAGCCGTTTATTCTGCGCATGCTCACAACATACCATTTCAGTGCACGCAGGCACATGACGTCACTGCGTAAGATATTCAACATGGCTTTGCTATTTATATTATTAAATGCGCTTAACAAAGAGACCTTTATTAGTAGATTACACAGTACAGTACATATTCCGTACGATTGACCACTAAATGGTAACACCCAATACATTTTTCAACTTGTTTAAGTCGGGGTCCACGTTAATCAATTCATGGTAAAATTCAATCGCCCAACGTGGGGCTCGAACCCACGACCCTGAGATTAAGAGTCTCATGCTCTACCGACTGAGCTAGCCGGGCCTGACTTGTGGCGCATGCGCAACCTCATTGTGCGGTGCCAAAGAAAAAAGACAAAGACACACGACAAAAATCAGCAACTTCTATTTCCTCTCTTACAAAAGTTTTTTTTGTTATTTCAAAATAAAGACACGATGTCACTTTGTTGAGTAGGAAACGGAAGTGGCTGACTTTTGGCGCATGCGCAACCTGATCGAGCGGTGGCAAAAGAGAAACGACAAAAGACAAAAATCAGCAAGTTATATTTCCTCTTTAACGATAGTTTTGTTTATTTGTTTTTCAAAATAAAGACATGATGTCACTTTGTTGAGTAGGAAACGGAAGTGGCTGCCTTTTGGCGCATGCGCATCATGATCGAGCGGTGGCAAAAGGGAAAAGACCGAAGATGGCGGACCGCGTGGCTGTGGCTTCCCGGAGATTAGAAAAGTTTCAAACCTAAGATATAAAGGCGACGGTTCGTCTTTTCTAAAGCCCACTAAATGGAAGTTTAGTTAGGAGCGATGGAGTGAAGATTGAAGACGTGATAGAAGATGGACGACTACTGCTATGCCAAGATGGCGACGTCCGGTAAAAGAGAACATGAAAGAGAATCACCAACGGATAATAAGACACAATCTGCAGATGAAGGTGAGTGAGTTGAAGTTTCCAACAACGTAGTTTGGAGGCTATGGCAAGCCTTGAAAAGAGCGTTGATGAGATATTAGCCGACTTAGTTGAAGAATGTAAAGAAAGAGCCGCCATGATTGTTAGCTTGAAGAAGGCAGTGGAGTTCACATCAGAGGAGATGAAAGAATGCAAAAGTCAAATGAAGAAAGTGGAAGAGCAAAACAAGCGCTTGTGTAAAGAAAATGTTTTAAAGAGATAGCGGATGAAGCGCTGTTATTGTGACCAGCTCCCCTTCTTTGCTATGACCGTGCTTGCAGCCATTTTCACACAGAGGCAGGCGCGATGACGTCATTGATGGTATGACGCTCGAGCACAAATGTCGACCGTCATACCGCGCAGCCCTACTTACTTGTGGTCTACATCAGGGGTGTCCAAACTTTTTCCACTAAGGGCCGAACACTGAAACATCAAAGCCAGCGGGGGCCATTTTGATATTTTTCATTTTAAAAACCTATACAATATATGTATAACAAATATACATTTAGGCCTCCACTCAGGCTTGATCCCGGGGACCCCAAAGGGTTTTGGTCAAAAAAATATTAAAAATGTGTCATTATTCAGTATTATTATTGTTATTATTATTCAAGTTTTAAATCTCTAGATCAACATTAGATCTATCTGTCAATATTAAGTTTTTAAATATATAAGTTGTATGCTCTTTTTGTCAAAGAAAACCCGTTTTTTTTAATGGAAAAACAAAATATGCAATATTTTCACTCAATAAAATTTTTAAGTGGAATATTTGAGATTATATAATAATTGGAGCCTTAAAAAGGTCAATAACTCATAACACCATTGATTTTAATTCATTATTATTTTTTGAGCAATGACACTTAAAAACAAATCACACTAAAATTATTGGGGATCCAAAAGGGTCCTACTCATTTAAGTGTTAAATTATAATTTTTTTTTTACTTTTAACACAATAATCTCAAGATCAACTTCAGATCTATTCGTCAGTTATAAGTTTTATTGTTGTTTATGTTTTTTGTTTGTTTTAGGCCCTTCTTTAAAAAAACAGCTCAGTTTTTATATGGCAAACACAAAATGTGCAACATTTCCCCCAAAAATATCCCAAAGTGGAATATTTAATGTGACGTAATTGGAGCCTTGAATAGGTCAATAATTCATAATAACATTGATTTTGATTCTTTCTTTTTTTTTTTAAAGAAACAGCCTGCATGGCAGCTTTGTGTTATTAGAGTAAACATTGCAACATTGTATTGTTACATTTCACCTGTTTGCTCTATTATACCACTTATTATGTTTTTAATTTTTTTTCCAATCGTATTTTTAAAATGTGCCATGGGGCCGTTAAAAAATGACCTGCGGGCCACAAATGGCCCCCGTGCCGCACTTTGGACACCCCTGGTCTACTTCATAGGCGCAGATATACATTTCTGCCAGTGGGTACTCGGACGGGCGGTAAATCTGACCCTACTCTTCTGAGGCTATGTCTACACTAGGGATGGGTTGATGAGGCGTCATGAAGCATTTCAACACATTGCAAAACTGTATTGATACTGTGTCGATACTGTGTCACTAAATACTGACATCTGCTGGACATTAAAAATCCCTACAGGCAACCTATGGACCGACTCAACTGACACTGATTTTAGGACCTAGTATATACAATAATATAAACCGAGTCATTGTATTTCATTTAGGATTATTTCATATCTTCATTTAAATAGAAATATGATTTTATCTCTTTTAGATACAGTCAATAAATAATGTGAACATGTATCATAACATGGAAATCTAAGAGAACGTGTTGTGAATGAGGATGCTTGTGGACTGGGATTTTTTTTTTTTTTACACATTTTTATTAAAAAAAACAGTTTTTGCAACGTATTAAATTTTAGACGATTTCTCTTAGTTATTATTTCTCCGGCTGTTGAAAAGACCCGCTCACAGGGCACAGAGGAGTGCGACACAGTTTGCGTATCGGTCACGTGACCGAAACAACTTTGCACTGTTATACGGTCACGTGACTTTCTAAAATCATTCAATCAATCAAACAATGTTTATTTATATAGCCCTAAATCACAAGTGTCTCAAAGGGCTGCACAAGCCACAACGACATCCTTGGTACAGAGCCCACATAAGAGCAAGGAAAAACTCACCCCAGTGGGACGTCAATGTGAATGACTATGAGAAACCTTGGAGAGGACCGCATATGTGGGTAAACCCCCCCCCCCCCCCCCCCCCCCCCTCTAGGGGAGACCGAAAGCAATAGATGTCGAGTGGGTCTGACATAATATTGTGAGAGTCCAGTCCATAGTGGATCCAACATAATAGTGAGAGCCCAGTCCATAGTGGATCCAACATACTAGTGAGAGCCCAGTCCATAGTGGGGCCAACAGGAGACCATCCCGAGCGGAGACGGGTCAGCAGCGCAGAGATGTCCCCAACCGACACACAGGCGAGCGGTCCACCCCGGGTCCCGACTCTGGACAGCCAGCACTTCATCCATGGCCACCGGACCTGTGTAACTCCCCCTCCACAAGGGAGGGGGGGCAGAAGAGAAAAGAAAAAAAAAGCAGATCAACTGGTCTAAAAAAGGGGGGGTCTATTTAAAGGCTAGAGTATACAAATGAGTTTTAAGATGGGACTTAAATGCTTCTACTGAGGTAGCATCTCTAACTGTTACCGGGAGGGCATTTCATAGTACTGGTAAAAGCGGTACTCGCACCGACACAGGGTTTTGCTCTATGAGCTCGACGCATGCGCCGGTGCATCGGTGTTGCCGGACCCATCACTAGTCTACACTAAGCCGGATAACCCCTTAAACTAATAATTATTCAGCCCAAGCCCCGTTTCAGCCACACTAAACTATCGTTTAAGGTCCCCCTCCTCGGACAATTTTCTACACGGGTAACTGCACCGTGTATTTCTTGAATCTCAGACTCTTAGCTTTGTATGGACTCATTGATCGTTTACAAACTGAGTTCGAAGAGGAAGTGATGTCAGAAAGAACGCGCCACAATAAATAATAAAGCGGTTTCGTAACTCGGAGCTAACCACTGGAAAGATGGATGCGAGTCATCCAGACATGCCCGTGTTTCTCCTTCTTCTACATGTACAGACGCTTGTGGAAATCACACATGAATACCTTAAGAGAAAGCGATTGCAGCTATTTGGGATACAACACTTCTCAAAGGGCGAGAGAACTTTAGAATGTCCAGGTCAGCTGTGATTCTACTTAGCGAAAAACTTTGTCCATTTGTCGAAGGAGCGTCAACGAGAATGCGGGCTCCCGTGGATGTGATTAAAAAAAGTAGCATGCGCTTTGTATTACCTGGCCGCCGAGGGAAGACTACAGAAAACAGCGAATGTGTTTGGACTTGCAAAGCAGACTATCAGTTATTGTCCGCCATGTATGTCGCGGACTCAACGTCTAGGTCACGTATTTATTAAAGATTTGATTAATTTATGGTGGCTCAGGTGTGATTCATTACAATAGGGCCCCACAGCTCACTGGATTCCATTTAATTGAAATACCACAACACTGGATATTGTTCAGATAAGTTAAATCTAAGAACTTGCTCACAAAGCAACACTGGAGGTACACTATGGCGTGCGCATTTTCCGCACATGCATACTAGGTCGCGTTGCGCCGGCTGACGGAGGGGTGCAGGGGGTCTTAAACGAGTATTGTGTGTGTGTGTGTGGACAAGGACAAGGTTAGGTGGGATTTACCCTGGATAACCTTAGCCGGCTTAGTGTAGAAGGGGCCTGTGCATGCGCGGTTTTTGCTTGGTGGTGAGAAAGAATTTGCCATCAATCCCACGTGGGTACTTGTGGATCGGCGCCTATGGTCTACATCAGGGGCTTTTAGCCTTTTTGACTCCCATTGAGAGGCTTGGAAGCCCGTTTAAGTATTACCTCTGAATTAGTACATTTACCCTTGATTTGAATCATATGCAGTTATTATATCAAACCCACTTACAGTTTACCAGAATATACCTTGTCTACCGAATGGGAAAGCAAAGGGATAAGCCTCATAAACAAAATTGCCCGCCTACAGAGCTACTGTCATCACGTCCTACATGGGAGACCTGGACTTATAGACCAAAGGCACGCTAAAAAGCTTAACCACTCTCATTTAAACTGCCTTCGCACGTTGCTCAGAGTGAAATGGCAGGACAAAGTTTCCAATACAGTGATTCTTAAACAGACCTGCATGCCCAATGTCTTCGCCCTACTTCCTCAGTCTGAACTTTGTTGGCCAGGACACGTCGCAAGAATGTCTGATTAGTGCCTTCCCAAGCGTGTTCTGTATGGAGATCTGCAGACTAATGCATACTTCCAAAGTGGCCAATAAAAGTGGTTTAAGGACATCCTTAGAGCTTCCTTCAAAGACGTTGGCATTGATCACTACTCCTGGAAGACTCTCACCCAGGATGGTCAAGCATGGCAAGAGGCCATCAGGGAAGGAGCAGCAGCGTACGAGGCACAGCGCATCAAAACTGCCAAGTTCAAGCGCGCATCACGCAAGTCTTGTGTCCTCAGCAATCCTCCACCACAAGCTGCCACTGGACTCTACTGTCCAAGAGTCTCCAGGGAACGGATTGGCCTCATCAGCCCTCGCCATACCCATCCCACCTAACACATGGATGTCATATGAAGATGGTCTTCATTCAGTCTAGTAACACAAATTGTGTGTTTCTGACTACTGTTACCTCATGTAACAAAGTAAATAGTGAATATTTGATGTGATTGACCTTTGTTCCACTCGTTTACTTCCTCCTCTATATCACATTTAATCCTCAAAGAACGAGATTGCTGATTCCAGTGAACAGATGGAGTTGCCGCTTTGACGTCCGGCCAAATACTGAATAATCCTCTGTAGATAAATTTCAAAGAGTCCATCCACTTCAAAATTAACTTTGTAACAAATGATAAACATTAAACTGCCAACTAGTGTAAACACTACAGTTGGGTAAAAAACAATGCAAGCGTGTTCTAATCAGCGTTCTACAGCACAGAGATGCACCACAAAAGTTCCTGCAAATTGAAAGTTTCTTTCGTTTTTCGATCTTTTTGTTGACAAGGGTTTTATTGTAGAAATACACAAGACATACGAATTAAAGAAGTTGTCCTGCATACTCTAATGGCGGCTGAAGTTTTGAAGACAACGTTTTAGGAACGCCTCGACTGTGTTCAACGAATCAGCGTTCGACAGCACAGCCCGCTTTCTAAAGTTCCACCTCGCTACTTCACTCACTGCCCGTTATGCCTCCATTGGCATTCAGGGCAGCAACGAATGTCCTTCACTTCTGTCGGTCCTGGGCCAGTTTCTGAATAGTATCCCATTTGTGATTTAGGTCCTTCAACTCTCTCTCTACTGTTCTGCGCCAGGTTGTCTTGTGTGGTCCCTTCTTCTCTCCTCCCTTCAGGTGTTCAGTAAAGAGCTGATATTCAGATCATCCTTTTTGAGAATAGGCCCAATCCATTTCCTTCGTTTTTATCAGGACAAAGGTTCCCCTGTCCTCTTGTTTTCAAGTGAGTAGGTCTTCATGATGTTGATTTTGCAAAGCAAGAAAATCGGAAGAATCTTTCTGAGGCTCTTTGTATGGAAGACTGACAGTTTATTGAGGTCTTTTTCCGTCATTCTCCAGCTCCATACAGCAAGAGGGAGAGGACAGCACTCTTGTATAGTCTCAGCTTTGTTTTAGTGCTCTACTGCGGCAATATCCATACATTGCTCAACAGCCTTGAGGTGAACCTGTGGAGATGGTTTCAGAATCAGAATACTTTTATTGTCATTGCATGGAAACAACGAAATTGAAGAGCAATCCAGCTCAGTGCTTTTAAAACAACCTACATAAAATACTCTTAAGACAACAAACAATAATAAAACATTTTAAAAACATAATAAAACATTTGAAAACATATTGCACAGGCAGATCTCTATCAAAGTTAAGCAAGTTAATAAAGTGGTGTGTGTTCAGGTAAGTGCAGAGTCAGAGAGACAGCCATTTACAGAGACTCTCTGCTCTCTGCCAGTTAAAAAGTGTTAAATCCATAATACAAGCTGGTGAGACCGTTCAAATTTAGACACAAAACATTGTAGCTGCATTGTATTAAATACTGAAGAAAAATGAGCAAATAGCAGCCTGGCATGGGCTTGTAGAGGTGGTTGAGTATAAAGAGCTTCCCTCTATAGAAGACATGACCAGGCCTATAACAATTTTTCTCAAAGATGTTCATGATAATCATGTTAATGCAACTGGTCTGAAATCAATAGGTTGTTTAGATTTAGATGTTTTGGGTATGGGAGTCACAGAAGAAGATTTCACCATGCCAGGAATCTGGTTCCAGTTCAGTGACATTTGAAATACCGTATATTACCAAATAAACGCCCTTGGGCAAATAAACGGCCATGTCCTAATAGCCGCCCGGGGTCTGACCCCATTTTGTGAATTAACCGCCTCTTCCTAATAACCGCCTATGTCCAAATAGCCGCCCATGGGCTGTTATTTGCATAATTTAGATTAAAATGCTACTGGGGTTGTGTTTGCTGCAGTATTATTGTTTTGATGGCTTTATAGAGTACTTGGTACCATAATTTTATTTTTCCTGTATGCTGCTTTATTTAAAACTTGGAGTACTGTAGCCTTTATTTTATTAAAGTGACAGTATTATTGTTCTGTTTTGATCGTGGGTTTTATACTTGAGTAATTGGTACCATAATTTTATTTTCCCCGGTAGGCTGCTTTATTTAAAAAGTTAATTTAATTTTAGTATTGGTATTCTATTTGACAATTGTTGCACTACTGCCATGTTGAGGCCTTGTTGATCTCTTGTCTTTTGATAGCCTACCTCATGTTGATCTCTTGTTTATTTGTTTGTATATTTACAATAGCTTTTACATTTAAAGTTTTTTGTACGAAAAAAAAAATACTGGACAGTAACCATTGTAACCAAATAATGGCCTGGTGCAGGCTGGTGCAAAAATAAATAAAAGCCTTGTGCAAATAACCGCCTGCTTCTTTTAAACGCCTGTCTCCAAAATCGATTTTGTGAAATAAACGCCCAGGCTACTATTTGGTAATATACGGTAAGTGCTACAAAGTTGGTCAGCACAATATTGGAGAGTGCGCCCACAAATAAGGTCTGGACCAGGGGTCTTCCTTATTTTGACTCATTTCAAAAGCTTATTGACATGCTCCTGCTTAATGATAATGTTTGGATCGGGGGTATGAGACTCAACAAACATGTGTCTCCAAAATCACGCTTACACCTTGCGTAAACTTGTAATTTGTCCATTTTATTCCGGATGTATTGAACATTAGAGAGAAGGACCGTCTGTAGCAGAGGAAGCCAATGTCAGTTGTCCAGCCCACATTTCCTCAGTCTGCGTTGGACACCTGCTTTCTTGCCTCTCTTTCTCCGGCACTTTCTGTGCGATATTTTTTCTGTCGTTGCCAGGTTATTTTGCTCAGTAGCGAGTGGGGAATGGGGGGAATTACGTTGCCTGCTGTCCATTGTCGCAGTTCCACACAAGTTCTAAGTGATAAAAAAAACGGGTTAAAATGGACAAACAATTCACACAAAAAACACCAAAACATGACGCCTGGCTGCTCCCAGGTTGCACAAAAGTGAGCGTCCCTGGGTGATGACGTATCACACTTGAGAGACAATCATCATCATCATTTATCTGTTCTTGCCTTTTTCTTTACTGACTTGTTAGCTTCTTGGTAATGACAGGTTTCTTTATCTCTTTTCACTTCTGCTGATATCCATTCCTTATTTTCATTTACTTTGCGATGCAGGCATGCTTCACTTGTCTGAATGACTGTGGTCTTGGTCCTGTCCCACATATCCTGTATTTATTGAGATTCATCAAGATCTGCCAAAGCTTGAAACCTTTTCTTCAGTTGCATTACAAACAATTTTCTAACCTTAGGGTCTTTTAGTTTTGCAACATCAAACTGGTCTCCTTCTGTTTCTTGATACCTGCTTTCCATAGCTTCACTCTAACTGATGCTACGACCAGATAGTGGTTGCTGCTGACATCAGTTCCCCTCTTCGACTTGATGTCAAGGAGTGACCGTCTCGAGGTACCATTTGTCATGTTGTGGTCAGTCTGGTTTTTGTCTTTGTTATTGGGCAAAATCCATGTTAGTTTATGGCCACTTTTAAGTGGGAAAATATTTTAACAGTGGAACCGGTAAAACCCACAAAACGCAGAGTACCAATGGCGATGATGAAACCACTGCCTGGTGGCCTGAGGGATTATTTCACCTGTTGAACACAGCACAGATTGGATCTGGTGTATGTCCAGAAGCTAAGCGGCAGACCAATAACCTGCATAGACCCCAGACCACTTAACAGACCACTGTCTGAGCTGAAGTGTGTTTGTGTTGTTTGTGTCCTGCAGACGTCCAGCAGCTGATTGGTCATCCAGAAAAACGTCCCAGTCAGTTGGGTCAGAGCTCAATTTTGAATCGGGAGACTCTACAGCCACCCCACGTTAAGAAAGAAGAGGAGAAACTCTGGATCACTCAGGCGGGAGAGTGTCTTCTAGGACCACAGGAAGCTGATCTCACCAAATTTGCACGGACTGTTGTCTCTGTGAAGACTGAAGATGATGAAGAGAAACCACAAGTAGACAACCGTGTAGCTCCACTATTAGATAGTGAGGCTGAAGACGAGGTTAAAAAACCTTTCAGCAGGGATACAGACTGTGAAGGTGATATGAGGACTCACACTGACAACAAACACTCTGAATGCTCTAAAAAGAAGAGGGGTAAAAAATTTTTTTGGACTGCTCAGTTTGTGCTAAAGGCTTTACTAAAAAGAGCCATTTGCCCAAAAAACATAATTACACACACACGAGAACATGTGTAGTGAGTTCAAGAAGAAACATCTCATGGATCATTTCTGAGCTTAAGTTTGTGTTGTTTGTGTCCCGTAGACATCCAGCAGCTGATTGGTCATCGGGAAGAACTTTCTCCTCAGTCGCACGGGGGGAGCTCCACTCTGAAGCAAGAGACTCCACAGTCACTCCACATTAAAAAGGAAGAGGAGGAACTCTGGATCACCCAGGAGGGAGAGTCTCTTTTCGAACCGGACAAGGCTGATCTCACAAAGTTGCCACTGACTGTTGTCTCTGTGAAGACTGAAGATGATGAAGAGAAACCACAACTACACAACCTCTTAACTCCACTATCAGATAGTGAGGCTGAAGACGAAGTTGAAGTTACTTTGAGCAGCGATACAGACTGTGAAGGTGATTTGAGGACTGACACTGACAACAAACACTCTGAAAGCTCCAAAAAAAGAGGTAAAACGTGTTTGAGATGCTCGATTTGTGCTAAAAGTTTCACTAAAAAGTACAATTTGACTCAACACATGAGAAAACACACAGGAGAAAAACCATTTAACTGTTCAGTATGTGGTAAAAGCTTTATGATAAAGGGCCATTTGACGCAACATGGGAGAATACACACAGGAGAAAAACCATTTAATTGTTCAGTTTGTGGTAAAATCTTTTCTCAAAAGAGCAATTTGACTCAACACCTAAGAACACACACAGCAGATAAACCATTTAAGTGTTTAGTTTGTGGTAAACGCTTTACTCAAAATATCAGTTTCATTCGACACATGAGAATGCACGCAGGAGGGAAATCATTTAACTGCTCAGTTTGTGGCAAAAGCTTTTCCATAGAGGCCCATTTAAATGAACACATGAAAAGACACACAGGAGAAAAACCTTTTAACTGTTCAGTTTGTGGTAAAAGCTTTTCTAAAAAGTGCCACGTGACTCAACACATACTGACACACACAGGACAAAAACCATTCAATTGTTCAGTTTGTGGTAAAATATTTTCTCAAAAGAGCAATTTGACTCAACACATAAGAACACACACAGCAGATAAACCGTTTATGTGTTCAGTTTGCGGTAAAAGCTTTACTCAAAATAGCAGTTTCACTCGACACATGAGAACACACACAGGAGAGAAGCCATTTAATTGTTCAGTTTGTGGTAAAAGCTACACCCAAAAGAACAGCTTCACTCGACATATGAGAACACACACAGGAGAGAGGCCATTTAGTTGTTCAGTTTGTAGTAAAAGCTTTTCTCGTAACAGCTATGTGACCCAACATATGAGAACACACACTGGCGAAAAACCATTTAAATGTTCAGTGTGTGGCCAAAGATTCCAAAGTAACGCACGCGCAGTAAAACATAAAAGAACACACACGGGAGAATAACCAATCGGCTGTTTAATTTGTGGTATGTTGCTCTTATGTGGCGACATCCACCCTACCCAGGACCTCCTCTAAATAAATTCACTCTCTTTCATAAATATTGGAGACTTTTGTACAAATTGGGATTATTTGGAGCTTAGTCGTATCTCCCCATGTCTTCTGTGTACATAACTTTCCTGAATATGTAAAATAGATGATGCTTGGTTACCCCTTCAGACGTGACACACCTGGGACCTCATATATTAAGACTTGTGTGGATTTCCTACTAATAAAAAGGTATACGTTTAACAGACAACGTCGTACGCACACACAAAAAGGTAGCCGCTGTAATGATACATTAAACTTTGAGAGGTGGGTGACTCTGATTACCCCCAAGATATATACTTTGTGTAATTTATTTTAAAAATGTGTGTAATTAGAGTAGCCTATTCTCAGACAGATTAGATTATCATGCAAAAATATTGTAATATTTGGTTTAAAATATTTTAAATTTAAACATTGCAGTACATCAAAAAAAGATATGAAAGACTTTGTCTCTTGTTTTATTGTGTGAATGCTTTGGAGCATATGGTTTTCTACACCAAAATGAATCTATTTATTATTGAACTTCAACTTTTTCTTCTCCAGATTTTGGCGTGCTCTACCTTCCACATTTTTCACCCAATTCAAACCGTTCCAACTTCAAACTGTTCAGCCTATTCGGGAATTGCGGGCTTTTCCTTAACAATTTCCAAAAATTCCCAGATTTCCTGGAATTCCAGGTTTTCCGGGGCATTTTTCCCATTCAAAAAATGAATTGGCCATTTTTCAAACTTTCACCATTTCCACATTTTTCAAACCATTCCACCTTCAACACATTACACCATTCTGGAAATTCAAACTACCATTATTCCAAGTTCAAAAAAAATTCCAGGATTTCCCAAAATTCATGGTTTTCCAAAGCCCTATTTCCACCCTTTTTTCTGGCAACTACTCCTCCCACATTTTTCAACCGTTCTACCGTCAAAACATTCCTCTTAATTAGGACAAAAAACAAAGTTTTCCCAAATTCCCAGTTTTCCCAAAATTCCAGGAATTCCGTAATTCCATTTCTCAATTTAACATTTTACTACTTCAACATTTCTCGGCCGATTTGAACATTTTCAACACCAACTGTTTCAACTCATTCAGACCATTCAAGTTATTTACCATTGTCAAAAAAATTCCCGCTTCTTACGAAATTCCCAAATTGTTTGGAAATTCCCATTGAAATCAATGGGACATTTTTCAAAGTTCCCCAATTCCCACATTTTTCATCTGATTCAAACTGTTCCAACTTCAAAATATTCAGCCTGTTTGGGAATTGTGTGCTCTACTTCAACAATTCTAAAAAAAAAATTCCAGGATTTCAGTTCAACTTCAGCATTGGATCATTCACACGCAATTCCTTCAGGAATTGCCTCATCTAGTTACTCAATATTATATTACATCA
This sequence comes from Entelurus aequoreus, assembly GCF_033978785.1. Lineage (NCBI taxonomy): Eukaryota > Metazoa > Chordata > Actinopteri > Syngnathiformes > Syngnathidae > Entelurus > Entelurus aequoreus. The sequence continues at coordinate 15,099,353 of NC_084747.1, read as the reverse complement.
TCTCCCTGTATTTTCTGTTCATGGGAATCAATGTAGTATGAGAGCACAGATATTCATCAGAAATAGATCAATAGAAGCCCTGAAGGCTTTGAGAGAAAAGACTTAAAGATTCAAAAATGGGATGAAGTGTACAAAGATGATTTCACATGACTCCTTTATGAGTATTTTGTTTGGTCTGTACAAGATCTGTAAAAATATAAAACATGGAGGCAATGGCAAGCAAAAGTCAATTAACGCACAAAGGATGATGAATAGGATAAACATTTTAAAGAATGTTTTTATAGTCAAAGACAAAATATATAGAAGAGGTATAAAGAGATATAAACAAATTAATGTGAGAATATATGAAAATGAATATTATGGTCAATTGTTAAAAAAAATAAAGATAATACAAAAAAATCATGGGGCATAATTAACAAATGAAAAGAACAACGTAAAATTCCAAACTATTGCAATAAATATGACTAATATGTTTATGACAAAAATGATACAGTAAATGATTTAAATATTTTTTTGTGTACATCGGTCCTATTTTGACTAAACAAATGTCAAAAGTTAAAGTTGATAATAGGATAGTAAAAACAATAATATTAAAACAAATTGGGCGGCGGTGCCCAAATAGGACTTGAAACGACTACGTAGACAAGAACCTGTCATTCATGAAGAGCATCATAAATGTAGGCATTTACATACATTTGTCATTTGTCATTCATGAAAGGAGTGTTCCTAGATCATACAAAAACTGCTCAAAATATATGATATCAATCATATTTCTATGGTTTCCAAACTTTTTAAGTGTATTCTATTTGCGGATGACAGAACCTTGTTTTACTCAGGACATTGAAACGGAATTTATCAAAATTCAAAGATGGTTTGATATTAATATGCGATCTTTGAATGCTAAGTTTATGATTTGTAGTAAAAGAAGTGTGGATGCCTCATATGATGGAGTTGAGATTCAAATACGTTTTATGGGTGTCATTATTGATGACAACTTGTCATGGAAATCACATATAAATGATACAAAGGTTAAAATATCTAAACCCATTTTTATTTCACACAAGGTGAAGGAGTTGCTGAATCAAAAAGCATTCTGTATTTCGTATAATTCACTGATAGTTTCATGTGTGACAGCCTATGTTGAAGTGTGGGGTTGTGCCTGAAAAACATGCAAAACCAATCTTCCCTTTACAGGAGAGCTGTAGGACTCATTAGTGGAAATGGAAGCAGGGGACCCACAAACCCAATTTTCAAACAGAAGATGCATTACAATCAAATGTGTTAGTTTATGGAACAAAACAACGTTAATCTCTTTCTGTATTTTAAAAAAAAACATACTATTTTGAGTAAACTGATGTTATATATTTTTTGTTGTATGCTATGAAATAGAAATATGGCCTTAATAGAGAGAGAGTTCAATAACTCATGTACAGTATGTGTGTGATTCAGGGGAAGATATTCGGTGAGCATACTTATTTCTGCTCCTTATCATTCATGGTTTATTTATTGTTCAATTGATTGTTTTTATTCGATATTGAGTGAATAAATAAAAATGGCAATGGAAATTTTGAGCATATACACAAGAATCCCACTCAAAGTTTGAAATAATTGTTCTTGTGGATCCGAATGCCCATCAATAAGACTGGCTGGGAAGTAAAAAGACTGACACTCATGAATTTGCTATACTCGACAGCCTCCACCAGCTACACTGAACAAAAACATAAACGCAACACTTTTGTTTTTGCTCCTATTTTTCAAAAGTTGAACACAAGGATCTAAAGCTTTCCACCTGTTCATTAATACATCTAACCGGCCTCACAACCGCAGACCACGTGTAACCACACCAGCCGAGGACCTCCACATTCAGCAGGTGCACCTCCATTATTGTCTGAGACCAGCCACCCGGACAGCTGCTGCAACAAGTGGTTTGCATTACCAAATAATTCCTGCACAAACTGAGAAACCAGGGAAGCTCATCTGCATGCTCATCAGGGTCTCGACCTGACAGCAGTTTGTCGTCATAACTGACTTGAGTGGGCAAATGCTCACATTCGATGGCATCTGGCACGTTGGGCGGGTGTTCTCTTCATGGATGAATCCCATTTTCACTGTTCAGGGCAGACGTTGTGAATGTTATGGACAACGAACGCAATGTCTCTGCATCTTGGGGTCATAACTACCGCAACTATGCGCATCGTGACCATATTTTTATCACTTGAGTGTGTTATTTTTTACCATTTTATGGAATTTGTTTGGTCACATAGGTTCACTTCCTGTTGTATGGATCTTCATATTTACTTTTACGTACACTACCGTTCAAAAGTTTGGGGTCACATTGAAATGTCCTTATTTTTGAAGGAAAAGCACTGTACTTTTCAATGAAGATAACTTTAAACTAGTCTTAACTTTAAAGAAATACACTCTATACATTGCTAATGTGGTAAATGACTATTCTAGCTGCAAATGTCTGGTTTTTGGTGCAATATCTACATAGGTGTATAGAGGCCCATTTCCAGCAACTATCATTCCAGGGTTCTAATGGTACAATGTGTTTGCTCATTGGCTCAGAAGGCTGATTGATGATTAGAAAACCCTTGTGCAATCATGTTCACACATCTGAAAACAGTTTAGCTCGTTACAGAAGCTACAAAACTGACCTTCCTTTGAGCAGATTGAGTTTCTGGAGCATCACATTTGTGGGGTCAATGAAACGCTCAAAATGGCCAGAAAAATAGAACTTTCATCTGAAACTCGACAGTTTATTGTTGTTCTTAGAAATGAAGGCTATTCCACAAAATTGTTTGGGTGACCCCAAACTTTTGAACAGTAGTTGTTTTATTATATTGCTTTATTGTCTGAATAGTACTGGTTGTCTGGCAACTACCGAATATATTTTTTCCTATGACCACATTTTGAAAATGTATTAAAAAATAAATATACATTTTTATGAGGACCAGCCCCACCTTTGTTTCAGGACTCAAATACCTTGAAACGGGCCTGAGTTTGATTGATACACATCTAGTTTGTTGTGTATATTATATATTATACATTCAAATTATTTTGATTGCAAAAAATATTTTTGAAATATTGAGCACTTCAGTTTTGAGCATGAGATCCCAAACTCAGATTTAAAAAATGGGCAGCTTCAAGTTTGAATAATGAACGATGTGGATGGATAGAAGTTATTTTATAAAGTGTAGTGGTCGATTATTTGAGGTTATTTATTTTTTGTTTTTATTCAGTCATTGGTGGTGCTAAAGATAATATTTGAATATTGTTTTTAATATTGTTGTGCAGCACTTTGGAAACATGTATGTTGTTTAAATGTGCTACACAAATTAAGTGGATTGGATTTGATTGTTATCGGTACAATAGATACTTTTACGAACCGTTGTTTAAAAACGATAGTAAAATGCCTTTATTTTGAAAAAACAACTGCTGTCCGGAAATGAATTTGCTGAATTCCGGCGCATGCGCAAACAGTAGCAAGGCGAACATATCAAAATGGCGGACTGAGTTGCTGTGGCTTTCGATCTTTTTACCTTTATAGATTTAAATATAGCATCAAAAACCTCAGTAGTTGTCATTTATAAAGCCCACGAAACGGAAGTTGAGTTTGGAGCGATGGAGTGTTACCTGAAGTGAAGATTGAAGACGTGATAGAAGATGGACGACTACTGCTATGCTAAGATGGCGACGTCCGCTAAAAGAGAACATGAAAGAGAATCAGCGCCACCAACTTCCAGCAAATCACCAACGGAGATAAAGACGAACGATAAAGGTGAGTGAGTTAAAGTGTGTTCATTTTAAAGCTATCATAAGTCCTGACAAAAGCATTGATGACAAATTAGCCGACTTTGTTGAAGACTGTAAAGAAAGAGCCGCCATGATTGTTAGCTTGAAGAAGGCAGTGAAGTTCAGTGTTACAGAGTAAAACATTGTGAAAACATTGAAAATTAAATAGAATTTAATGGGGTTAAATCACAAAAATGATTCCCGAGCACGGCCACCGCTGCTACTCACTGCTCCCCTCACCTCTCAGGGGGTGGAACAAGGGGATGGGTCAAATGCAGACTCAGTGTGTGTGTGTGACTATCAGTGATACTTTAACTTTAAAACAAGACTGCTCAGTGGCCTAGTGGTTAGCGTGTCCACCCTGAGATGGGTAGGTCGTGAGTTCAAACCCCGGCCGAGTCATACCACAGACTAGGACTAGGACGGCGTGGCGCAGTTGGGAGAGTGGCCGTGCCAGCAACCTGAGGTTTCCTGGTTCAATCCCCACCTTCTACCAAACTCGTCACGTCCGTTGTGTCCTTGAGCAAGACACTTCACCCTTGCTCCTGATGGGTGGTGGTTAGGGCCTTGCATGGCAGCAATGGGTCCCATTTTTATAGTCTTTGGTATGACTCGGCCGGGGTTTGAACTCACAACCTTCCAGTCTCAGGTCGGACACTCTAACCCAGGGGTGGGCAATTAATTTTTACCGGGGGCCGCATGAGCAACCCGAGCACTGCTGGAGGGCCACACTGACAATATTTCAATTAAATTTTGCTCAAATTATTTTTGATATACCGTAAGATAGATAATAATAATAATAATATTTTCATTTAACCTAACTTATCTTTATACAAAAGCAGATGGCTTTTGATGGTTTTATTTTTAACACTTTCTTACACAACACTTCCTGATGTATATTACAATACAAAAATTTCAATTTCTGTCACTTTATCCTGCATCCTCTTTGTTGTGAACGTAGCACGCCTGTAAGGTGATTGGCGAAGAAGGAGGAAGCGTTGCTGTTGTGGAAATGAGGAGTGAGGATTGGTTTTCCTTTTGGAAAGAACGAGATAAGTTGAGCTGTGTTAGTATAGCATGCTCAATAAAAGTTTAAAAAGTGCATCAGACTTGGTGTGCACTTCTTCTGGACGCTACAATTGATGTCAGAAGTGGGATGAAATGCCTCCCAGTTCGCCTTGCCATCAAACCTGGGAGTCTCATTGAGGGCGGAATTCCCCCCGTGGCAAGCAGCGTGGCTGCACCTGTAAACACTCTCTCTCTCTCTCTCTCTCTCTCTCTCTCTCTCTCTCTTTGCGGGGAGCTCCTCACGTGGCACGTACCTCCCGATGACGTAGCACACAAACAGTGCAGTATGCGCAAAGTTTTACTTCTGCCACCAATTGTAGCGTCCAGAAGAAGTGCACATCAAGTCTGACGCTCTTTTTAAACTTTTATTGAGCAAGCTATACTAACACAGCTCAACATATCTCGTTCCTTCCACACGCACGTCTCCTCACTTCTCATTTACGCAACTCAAGAAGACAACATCTACTTCAGCAGGTCGTTAAACTATATTCTTTAAACACAGCAACGTGTGTACCACAAATAAGCACACAGCTTTACCTTTACTTGTCTTGTTGAAAACACGCCATTCGTCATCAACTTTAACCGGGCATCACTTGTCGCTGTGCGCCTTCCCTCACAGGACATACGCACATATAACACTTTTCAAAATAAAAGCAGCACAGTTGTATTGCACGCACGACAAAGATGTTTTTTAAAATTTATTTTGTAATTTGAGATTGCCGCTGCGCGCACGAGGATACGTCCACACGGAAGTAATACAAATAACGCTTTTCAAAACAAAAGCAGCACCGTTGTATTGCACACTCGAAATAGATGCTTTTTAAAATTTATTTTGTAATTTATAATTGGCCTCACGCGGGCCGGACAGGGACGTACAAAGGGCCGGATGCGGCCCGCGGGCCGCACAATGCCCAGGTCTGCTCTAACCACAAGGCCACTGAGCAACACATTGAATGGGGTGTGTCCAAACTTTTGGCTTGTACTGTACTTATACTGTAGTGTTTACCTGTATATTGTTACTCTGCAGTTTTGTTTAATAGGTTCTCGACTTGATTGGTACTTAAAGGTGTGTGCAACTTGCTCACAATAACATTTTTCAAACCCAAAAATATAACAAGAACACCACTTATGTTACAATTAGTGGTTCAACAGATCAAATTTTGACGATTGTCTGTATTTTTCACAATTACAAAGTTGATGTAATAACATTTTATACCGGCCTGCACACAAAACGGCGGTCACTCACCCAGTCTTGTCAGCACGTACGTGCAGGGAGCGCGTGCACACATACAGGAGAAGTCCAAGAGAAGCAACAAACAATTTGCAGTCATGTTGTTGTTATGATACGATATACATTCAAAAATAGCTAACACTAGTTGTCCAAATTGCTAATATTAGCTAACAATACCTAAAGCTACTTACTTTGCATGTGTTACGTACATATGTAGTTACGTCATTATGCACGAGAAGCCGTAAAGGGGCAGGATTACGCAAGTTAGCGCCCTCTAGGCATCTGTGTAAATGTTGCAAACAGCTCCTTTTAGGTCATGTACATCGCTACCGACCCGTGGGCCACGACCGGCCTGCCGAAGCTTTTCATTTGGCCCGTCCAACATCATCCAAATAAGCTTGATGAAGCCATTTAAACTAGGGTTGACCATGTATTTATGTTTATATTTTCAGCCTTACACACCTAAATGGAGGAAGAAGTGTAAAGAAATAAAACTAAGGAAGGCAAATCATTCAAAAGAAGGAACATCAATCCTCAACAAAAACTAAAGCTTCTTTTTATACATACTGTTAACTAGCTGCACATGCTGGAAACGAGTGGCAAGGGCAGAATAATTAATTTATTGACAGTGCCGTGTGAAAGCCGATGTGATTACTTTGCAATTAAGCAAACGCAGTCTCAAAGGAATATAACCTGCAGAGGGACATTTCGATGTCCGGCCCCTGAGCCCTTCGGCTCTTGAAACTGCGGTCCTCTTCATTATGTAGTTGAATAGCACTGGCATACATGTTCAAGATTGAAGTGCAACTTTGTTTGTCAATACTTTATCGACTGTCTTTCATTTCTGTTGAGCTTTTATGTCCTATTACTAAATCAGTCACAGTAACAATATAAATGTTATGTTATCACTGCACTTTAACTGTAATCTGGAACACAGAAGTGAAGCACCACCCACCTCTAGAACGACGCACGCAGCAGGTGTGTTTGCTGCAGGGATATCGCCTCTTTTCACAGCGAAAAGTAGTCCTTTCTTGTCAGGAGAACAACTTGCCATGGCGTTGAACCTGATATTTACACAAGTTAGACTTTCTTTTGGCCATTTCTGCTGGCTTGTGGCTCATCAGTAGCAAGTGAACTGCAGCCAAGTGCCCCCGCTACGGCACGGCCCGAGTGTCAAAAAGGAAGTGTTTGCATTAATATACGTGTATATACACATATATATCTATATATATATATATGTATATATATATAGATATATATGTATATGTATATATATATATATATATATATATATATATATATATATATATATATATATATATATATATATATATATATATATATATATATATATATATGTATATTTTTTATATATACTGTATGCATGCATGCATTCATTCATTGAAAAAGTAGTGCAGCTACAGCCAAGCTACTGGGAAATGTAGTTAAGCTAGGTAGCTTCACTACATGTAGCTTGTTACTGCCCATCACTGGCATTTAGGACTTCTGATTTCCTGTCAATGGCTTCCTTCCGGCTTTCACCACTGCCATTCTACTGGTGACTTTTGAAGCCCTTAATGCAAGAAAGTTTTAGTTATATGTGTTGCTGTCTCCGTAACATATTGCTTTCCACAGGACAGTGTCGTTAGCCCTGTGCCCAACCCCCCAACCTGGATGGCCAGTGGATCACTCTTTGTCTGGACGCTCACTTTTGACCTGTCTGGCATAGGTAACCCTAACTAAAAGCAAAGCTCCTACCAGCAGAGCGCTAGGTATCACTGAGACATGATCGCTCCTCTGACTGTGTTCAACGAATCAGCATTCGACAGCACAGCCTGCCCCTCTAAAAGTTCCTGTGGAACTTTATTTACCTGGGTTGTTTATGTGGGAAATGCAGGGGGTGTTTAATTTACGAGAGTTAATTGGAAAGCTCCTGTAAAAGTCTTGGGTAAAAACAGCCTCTATCCTATTATCCATCCAAACATGTTTCATATTTTGTTATTCTGTCTCAGTCTAAGCCAAGTCTTGTAAACATTGATCCATCATTCTTGCAAGGCACTAAATGAATGTCCATGAAACACTACACACACATACAGTACATAGAAGAAAGTGTGTAGCGGGTTCAAAGAGAAACATCTCATGGATCTTGTCTGAACTGAAGTGAGTTTGTGTTGTTTGTGTCCTGCAGACGTCCAGCAGCCGATTGGTCATCCAGAAGAACTTCTCACTCAGTTGTGTGGAAGCTCAACTTTGAATCAGGCGATTATACAACCACCCCACATTAAAAAGGAAGAGGAGGAACTCTGCATCACTCAGGAGGGAGAGTGTCTTCTAGGACCACAGGAGGCTGATCTCACCAAGTTGCCACTGACTGTTGTCTCTGTGAAGACTGAAGATGATGAAGAGAAACCACAAGTAGACAACATCTTATCTCCACTATCAGATAGTGAGGCTGAAGACGAGGTTGAAGAAAATGTGAGCAGCGATAAAGACTGTGAAGGTGATATGAGGACTCACACTGGCAACAAACACTCTGAATGCTCTACAAAGAAGAAAGGTAAAAAGCAGTTGAACTGCTCAGTTTGTGCTAAAGGTTTTACTGAAAAGAGCCATTTACCTAAACCCACAATGATACACGTTGTAGTGAGTTCAAGGAGAAAACTCTCATGGATCATGTCTGAGCTAAAGCGTGTTTGTGTTGTTTGTGTCCTGCAGACATACACCAGCTGATTGGTCATCCAGAAGAACGTCCATCTCAGTCGCATGGGCAGGGCTCCACTTTGAAGCAGGAGACTCCACAACCACCCCACATTAAAAAGGAAGAGGAGGAACTCTGGATCATTCGGGATCGAGGGTGTCTTCTAGGACGGGAGGAAGCTGATATCATTAATTTTCCACTGACTGTTGTCTCTGTGAAGACTGAAGATGATGAAGAGAAATCCCAATTAGAAAACCTCTTGGTTCCACTATCAGATAGTGAGGCTGAAAATAAGGTTGAAGAACCTTTGAGCAGCGAAGCAGACTGTGAAGTTGATATGTTGTCTCACACTGACAACAAACACTCTGAATGCTGTAGCAAGAAGAGAGGTAAACAAACTTTCAGCTGCTCAGGTTGTGCTAAAAGCTTTGCTAAAAAGAGCAATATGACTCAACACATGAGAACAAACACAGGAGAACAAACATTTAACCGTTCGGTCAACAAAAAACACTCTGGAAACTCTAAAAGTAACATGGGTAAAAAAAAATTGCGCTGTTCAGTTTGTGCTAAAGGCTTTTCTCATAGGGGCAATTTGATGTGTCACATGAGAACGCATACTGGGGAAAAACCATATAAATGTTCAGTTTGTGGTAAAAGCTTTTCTCAAAACAGCAGTTTGACGAAACACATGACAACACACACTGGAGAAAAAATATTTACTTGTTCAGTTTGCAGAAAAAGCTTTTCTCTAAAGAGCAGTTTGACTAAACATGTAAGAACACACACCGGAGAAAAACCATTTACTTGCTTAGTTTGTGGTAAAAGCTTTACTCAAAAGAGTAGTTTGACCGGCCACATGAGAACACACACAGGAGAAAAAACATTTAATTGTTCAGTTTGTGGTAAAGGTTTTTCTCAAAAGAATCATATGGTTCCACACATGAGAACACACACAGGAGAAAAAACCTTTAATTGTGCAGATTGCGGAAAAAGCTTTTCTCTAAAGAGCAGTTTGACCAAACACATGAGAACTCATACAGGAGAAAAACCATTCTGTTGCTCAGTTTGCGCTAAAAGCTTTGCTACAATGTGGCAATTGACTCAACACCTGATAACACACAATGATCAAAAAGCATTTAGTTGCTCAGTTTGTGCTAAGAGCTTTTCACGAAACAGCTATTTGACCCAACACATGAGAACGCACACAGGAGAGAATCAATTTAATTGTTCGGATTGTGGTAAATGCTTTTTTTCCAGGCAAGGTTTGGCTCAACACAACATGAAACACACTGGAGAAAAACCATTTAGTTGTTCAGTTTGCGATCAAAGATTCCGTTATAATACCGTCGCATTAAGACACTTAAAAACACACAAGGGAAAATAACGAATCGACAAGACGCAGTTTGAGGCATGTTGCTCATCCATCCAAACCCAGGACCTCCTCATAAATTTAATTTGTTGTTGCTTCAAAATATCTGAGACGTTCGTTTAAATTGGTGTTATCTGGAGTATAATCTCATCTCCTCATGACCCCATGTCCTCTGCGCACCTGAATCTTTCTTGAATGGTAAGATAGATCAGTGTTTTTCAACCACTGTGCCGCGGCACACTAGTGTGCCGTGATATACAGTCTGGTGTGCTGTGGGAGAATATGTAATTTGACCTATTTGGGTTAAAAATATTTTTTTCAAACCAGTAATAATAATCTGCAAATGTGTCGGTGCTGTTTAGAGCTAGGCAGAGTAACCGTGTAGTACTCTTCCATATCAGTAGGTGGCAGCAAGTAGCTAATTGCTTTGTAGATGTCGGGAACATGGTTTGTCGTGATCACAATATGCAGACGACAGCCTGCAGGTCAAAATGTATCTAATGCTTAAACCAAAAATAAACAAAAGGCGAGTGCCGCTAAGAAAAAGCATTGAAGTTTAGGGATGGCTATGCAAAACGAAACTAAAACTGAACTGGTTGCAAAGTAAACAAAAACGGAATGCTGGACGACAGTAAAGACTTACAGTGTGTGGAGCAGACGGGGTCCACAAAGTACATCCAAACATGACATGACAATCAACAATATCCTCGCAAAGAAGGATAGCGACAACTTAAATAGCCTTGATTGCTAAAACAAAACAGGTGCAGGGAATAGTGCTCAAGGAAGACATGAAACTGCTACAGGAAAATACCAACAAAACATGAAAAGCCACCAAAATAGGAGCGCAAGACAAGAAATAAGACACCACACACAGGAAGACACCAAAAAACTCCAAATAAGTCACGGCGTGATGTGACAGTACTTAGAGACAAGTATAGTGATGCATGGTTGGTTATGGTTTAAATTCATATTCAACAATTGCGACAACAACTTTTTATTGTCAATATCGAGTTCTAATTTGTGTGCCTTCGGATTTTTTCAATGAAAAAAATGTGCCTTTGCTCAAAAAAGGTTGAAAAACACTGAGATAGATGATGCTTGTAGTGCTTGTTTACTCCTTCTCTAGACCAGATAGACCTGATGACATTTGTGAGGTTTTTGCTGGCATGTAGACTTCCAGATTAGATGGAAACATTGATTTTGTAGCTTTTCAACCTATGGCCACAAATTCCAACTTGTATCCTTTGTTGTGTTTAGCCATCTGAAGTACAGACATATTATAGGCCTTGTTCACACGGCAGATCAGTTCCGATTTTTTTGCCCATATGTGACCTGTATCTGATTTTTTTCATGTCAATGTGAACAGTGACATTACACATTGTTCTAATCTAACCTTGGCCTCTTTCATATGTCGATAGAAATCGGATATGTATCAAATGTGACTGCATAATGAACGCTCCAGCTGCATTTACCCGACGAAATGCTGGGTTGCATTTTTTCGTTGCAGTGTCGGAGGGTAAACAAGCTTTAGTCTGGCCACGAATCAAGTGGAAAAAGTGTTAGTAAGTGAAGAGAGAGAATATAGTACACACTTTCTGTCAAACTGTCCATCAAAGTCATGTCATATATATTTAATACAAAAAAACTAAAGTCCATTCTTTTTGTAATGTTCACATGTTTGATATACGTATTGTGACTTTAAGTTGCATTATAAGTGTAGCTTTTATTGTCATTGTACAACAATGCAACACAATTGAATGAATACAATTCAACTTTAGCTTCTTGATTTTACAATGTTTGGTGTAGTGTGACTTTTTTGGTGATTTTAGACTGCCAACCATTCCCACGCCTTTATCATTGCTTTTTCCTAAATCTAACCTTGTTTGCGCGTATGCGTTCTTTACCAGCGGATAATAGTTTCTTGTTTGTTAGTATTTCAGAACGGCTCTTTAACTAATAGACGACGGAAATGCAAGTTGACGTTATTAATAGTCTTCACATCAATAATATTGCAAACTATATTTGTATGTGTATTTAATTTTCCCAGTTGAATCATTGGTATTAGAATCGTACACATGCACATGCGTGTATTAGTACACATCATGATAAGCAGGGTACTCCTACTGCATTTGTACATCTATTCAGTAAAGTTATGTTCAACCACACCCAAACCAGCTCACCCAATTACTTTTTTCAATGACTTTGTCTGTTTCCTTTTCATTCACTACTCAGTTTGTCAGTGTTTTAGCAAGTGTGTTTTTCCAAACCTATTCAAAATGTTAGTATTGTATTATTTTTTGGTAGCAGTATTTGACATGTTTAAGAGAAGAATGTTTCCCACAACCCTACTGCACTTGTATATCTATACATTAAGGCTAGGTTAAGGTAAATCATTCGACTATTTGTGTGTACATAACTTACTGATTATATTGGCTGAATTTCAAATACATATTTCTAGTCATTGCTTTCAACAGATTTCCAATTGTATTTCTTAAAAAAGCTAACATATAAACAACTAGCTGTTATTTGGATGAAACAATGTCTATAACTAATAATGCTAAAGTTTTACAATGCATTTACTTTTGTGTATTTATTTTTGTTTAGCTGCATCATTTTGAAGGGATTTCTACTACTTCTTGTAGGAACATTGATGAATCTCTCCACATACCGTGTAATCATTCTAATAATAAATAGATTGCAATGTAATTGTACTACTGCTATCGTCCAGGCATATGTTCTCCTTATGGTATAAAACAGACACCACAAGACAGCATTAAACTTACTATAGCAACATATTCATGTGCACATGAAAGTCTCTTTTTGAAGGTAATCAACACTGAGTGTTTTCACCTTGAGGTCATGATAATGTTATCCAAATAATAGATTGTTAGTATAACTAATTGTTTGTCAAACTGACCGTGTATTTAACTTTGTTTGAAGACTTTTTCAAAGTATATTTTATGTACTTTGTCATTCACTCACTATTTCAGTATCTTCATGGTTTTAATGTTTTCCTAAAACAAAAATATTACAAACTTTATTTGCATGTACGTACAATTGGACAGTTTAAGATGTTTCTTATTTCAGACTGTTTGCAAAATTAATTTTACAATTTTTATATTTTTATTATTATGTTTTGGTATCAATATGCTATATACATAAGAGCCAAGTGATTCCTACATTTCATTATTAAATGAATGAATAATTTTAGGGTGATTGACACCTATTCCATCAGACAAGACAGACCTGATGAGTAATTGTAGTCGTCTTCCAGAATGCCTGACTTTGAACACCAACAACATGCATCAATCTGCCTGAAACTACACCCTCCAGGTCGCTTGGTGTTCATGTTTTGTGTCGACAGACCACCATCAGATGATGACTGGATGAAAGATGAGTAATATTTGGATATGTGACACAATTGGTAG